>NC_022021.1:5813527-5835176 GCF_000317375.1 Microtus ochrogaster
CACGCCTTTAATCCCAGCACTCGGGAGGCAGAGGCAGGTGGATCTCTGGGAGTTCGAGGCCAGCCTGGTCTACAAGAGCTAGTTCCAGGACCGGCTCCAAAGTTTAGAGAAATCTTGTCTCAAAAAAAAAAAAAAAAAAAAAAATCCAGTCAAAATTTCTTTCTGTTCTGAGAATAGAGCAAGAACATACCACTTCGTGCGCTCCTTCTTCCCAGAGCTCCAGCCGCTGACCCGAAAGGAATCATGGCATAGATGTCACCTAGTCCCAGGCTCCTTCTTGACAACCCACTTTCTGTTGGTTTGCTTTTTTTATTTATTCTTTTCCAGCAAATGTAAGCATGATGATGTCAATAGAAGCGTTTGTATTTTTGCTTTTCACCATAGCCATAGAACTAACAGTGCCTGGCACGTAGTATGTGCTCAATAAAAGTTACCTGAATATGCGGGCAAGGTGGCAAAGACCTATAATTTCAGCCACTCAAGAAGTTGCGAAGAGATCATGGCTTCAAAGCCAGCCTGAGCAGCATAGCAAGAGGGCTTCTACAAGCAAAGAAAATGAAACCAATTTCTTGAATGAATAACAGGACTTTAGCCACAGCAATAGAACCGGTTCCCTGAGACCTTCCCTAGCAAGAAGACAAAGGCGCAGACTCACTGAACAAGAGGGAAATCCACCCACTAGATCATAGTTTATTAAACTGTGGCTCGTGACATCCCCATGTGTACCTGATATAGAAACTGCAAAAGGTTTAGCAACGTGAAAATTCTGAACACACCATAACCAAAAGTGCCGTCAAATCAAATGCACAGTGGGTTTGAGGTGCTCCCAGCAGCAGGGGCTCACGTTACCTGACACGACCTCACGGAAGCCTTGGTTCTGAGCACACACCACGAGCACACACCAAAACACACGCACTGCGCACACTGCATGCCGTGCAACACGAACAAACACTGGTGAAAGCCCCTGGCTCTGATTCAAGACTTCACGTGTTGTGAATTGTAGTATTTTACTACACAATGCACACAAAGTTTTTGCCTTAGTAGAAAGATAATAATTTAATTATAGAAAATCAAGTCTTTGGATATTTTTCAACTGTCATTCCTCAGCATGTTTTAAATTAGCCGATCTTTGGATTGCACTGTATTAAATTTTATTTTATTTTATTTTTATTCACTTAGAGATTATCTTGCACGTGTATGTGTATGCGCATGTGTGTATGTCTGTGTGCGTGTGTGTGCATGTGTGTGTGTGTGTCCTTGTATGCCTGTGAAGGTCAGAGGACAACTTTGGGGTGTCAGTTCTTTGCTGAAGACCCACACGGGTCCCAGGGATTGAACTCGGACCGTCAGGCTGGGCAGCAGGTTCTTCTGACAGTGGAGACATCTCACTGGTAGAATTGACTTTAAAAATTACTGTCTGAGTTGGTGATTTGAGTTTCGGAAAAGAAGCCATCAAACAAATTTGGATTGGGGAACAGTTTTGAAGTGCCTGAAATGGCCCCAAACATGCTCTGCCATCTTGTTTATTTAAGCACTTTATTACATCTTTATTTATTTGTGTGTATGTGTGAGTGTCTGTGTGTGTGTGTGTGTGTGTGTGTGTGTGTGTAAGCATACATGACAGGGCAGGAATGTGGTGGTCAGAGGACAACTTGTGGAACACAGTTCTCTCCCGCCATGTGGGCACCAGGGATTAAACTCAGGTCTTCAGGCTCCGGAGAATTTTCTTTCCCCTCTGAGCCATCTCATCAGTCCTGTATCACGGACTTATGTAAACAATGTTCTTAGCATTGATACTTTATTATGAAATCAGTCAACTCTGGGAAAAGGTGCAATGCTACATCCTGTAGTGTAAAATATCCATGCAATTTAATTCTCTACAAAAAAATATACAAGTACATTCATCTCATCAGCATGCAAATTTACTTTCATTTTTATTAGAGGTAAAATTTTATGTATACTAAAACTTTTAAAATAATTTTTTGATGATTTATTATAGTAAGTGCTTGATTTGCTTGTCTGTTTTGAATGCCTGAGGTCGTATAGATTTTCTCCGATGAAAAGGGTTTGCAAGCGGAAGCAGTTTAGGAAGGTAAGGGTGGAATGTGGTATGGAACGTAGGAAGCTAGAAACCCCATTAGCAAAATCGGAACCTGGATTCAAAGCTGAAGTAGCAGATGAAGAACTAGGAGAAGAGGCATGAGCCACCCGCGTAGCAAAATCACCGAAAGTCAAATTGTTTCTTTCGCCCATTCGGGAGTGACTTGATTATGCTCTCTTTGAGACATCTGAGTTACTTAACTGTCTCTCCTCCCTGCTGCTAAGAATGGAAATAGAGAGAGCGAAATCAGGGGAGGGGGTAAAAGGGTAAGAATCTCTAAATGTCGTAAACATGAGTATTCTTATGAATAGGTTATTCATCTGTTTATTGCTAAAATGCAAAGACATGTTCAAACTCAGTCTATATTTTAAGAGAAACTTACAAAGTCTGTATGCTCTCTCCTCAGTAGGTATTGCGAGGGATTAATTTGTAGTTAATATCTCATAATTAAAAGCCCACTTGGAGTTGGGGGTGGGGTCTCAGTATATAAGGTACTTGCTGGGCAAACATGAGGCTCCGTGTCCAGATCCTCAACACCCATGTAAGAGGCATTATAACCCAGTGCTGCTGGGTGGAAACAGGTGAATCCTGGGGACCGGCTAACCGGTCAGTCTAGCCAAAGCAGTGAGCTTCAGGTTCCGTGTGAGAGCCCTTCTCAAAGATTAGCCAGAGAAGACATGTCAATGTCAATATGCACACACACACACACACACATCACACACACACACACACCACACACACACAGACACCTCACACACCACACACACACACACATATCACAGACCCACCACACACACACACACATCACACACAGACACACCACACACACACATCACACACACAGACACCACACACACCACACACACACACACATCTCACAGACCCATCACACACATACATCACACACACAGACACCACACAGACACCACACACACACACACATCTCACAGACACCACACACACACACACATCATACACACAGACACCACACAGACACCACACACACACACATCTCACAGACACACCACACACACACACACACACACACACATCACACACATCTTACACATGCACACACATGCATGCACATACACATCCTAACTGTTTTTAGGCCTCTTGGCTGACACTTGGAGGCTGGGGTCTCCATCTGAAGTCCACAATGACTGACAGGTTAGGTTAGTTTTGGGGGGTGTTGCATCTGCTCATGGCAGGCATTTCAGTACTCGCGATCAATTTACCAGAGACAAAAAAAGAAAAAGACTGAGCTCAGGCTTCCCTTTCAGTCAAGCATTTAAAACTGTGGGGGAAGCGCAACTTTCAGGCCATTCCTGGGCTTTAGCTGTGCAGTTGTCTCCCTGTGAGATGAACACTGTGAGGTGACCTGAAGGAGCAGCCAGGTGCAGGTGCACACAGCAGCGCTCAGAAGAGAAAGGAGGTGCTGCCTCCTCAGGGGCGCACAGTGGCTCTGCCTGGCTTTTGCAGGAATTTCAGAAAATGTGAGCAGTCTTAACTCCGCCCCTGTTTTGTATGAATAGCCCTGGGCAGCGCCGGCTCTCTCAGAGCATCCTGGAGTAAACAAAGACTAAGAGCCTGTCTCTGGGAAGGGATTTTTAACTTGGACCTCACAGGTCTTTTGGTAGATCTCTAAGCCTGCGTGTGTACCTATCACTATGTGTATAACTTCTCATGAGTGTACATGTGTGCGTTTTTCTGACAGCAAGTCTGTGGCTTTCACCCCACCTCCAGGGAATCCATGACCCTGCAGTTGAAGCCTCACCTGCTGCTCCTGGCTAGCTAGCTTATCATAGAACTGGGTGTTGGAGAAGCAAGAATTAGGGTGTGGTTATCTGCTGTCATTGACAGGGAGCCTGGTTTGGAAAATGGAGAAAAACGGATCCCAGAGGAAGAGGGCATAAGCAAAGGTGTAGAACACTGTGCTACGGAGCTGTATCACTTGCCCTGAGATGGCATGACCAACATGGCGGCATGATGGGCAACCAGCACGGTGATCAGACAAACACTGAAAAGACCAACTGAAGCAGAGACTCAGAGTGAGGAGCAAGGAGAATAGTATTGCAAGCCTACCCTTATCTTGCTCTCAAAGGTGTAAGAGCATAAAGAATCAAACCTCACCACATGTAGCTGCCTTCTGACTCCAGGCTAGCCCTTCCTGTGTGCACCCCATAAAGCTGAACTCGGGGACCCAGGACTACCTCACAATAACAAGGTACTCACTCCAAAGCTACTACAGGTCCTTTTTACAGCAGATCCTCATGGAACAGTCATTAGTAGTCTCCCCAGCTCCTGGGGTAAGAGGAAGAAGACATTCTTTAGTCCTGAAGCACTCAGGAGATAGTATTCCAAGAAAACAGAGAACCCAGCAAAGGGGCACTGGGAGAGTTCCGACCCACAAAGTCGTGTTCAGAGAGAATGGTTATAGATCAAAGCCAAAAGCAATAGGAGGGCTGAAGAATCTAAGGAAGCTTGAAACTCATTCTCTCCGAGGGAAGAAATGACTGTCTCTCTTTTTCTAATGCTAAAAATGGCATCCTTTTATCTATGATGTAAATACGGATGGCTGTAGCAGTGGGTTTTTAATCTTAAATGCGGATATACCCATTCCTGTAATAGGTGCATATATATGCGCAGAGATTCATCACTGTATCCTTAGCATTAATTTTCATGTAATTTAAGGACCTGCACTTTCTACTTTGTGAATCTTTCTGTCCTGTAAAGGAAACGAGTTCACTCAACTACACACTATCAGGCAGGCAGGTAATCAATCAGTGATCACACATATCAGTTCCAGCTGAGTTCCTGCCTATTGCTGAGATGGTTACAATAACCTCTAACTGTACCGTGCACGGAGAAACGGCCTCTTAGGCGTCCGTCCACCAAAGGTTCAGACAAGGAGGATCAACTCTGCCACGGGCAAAGGCGTGCTTCTTCTTCTTCTTCTTTTCTTTTGAATGTGTCTTTGTCAGCAGTATTTTTAAACATAGACCCTATCCTGTACTATATTTTACTGCTAAAAGCATCTTTATTCTCCAGTTTCACAGATAAAAGGCAATTTTTAAAATGTCATGATGGGAAGTAATTTTTCAAGGTTCTCAAGACGGGACATAAAACCAGATTTTAAAATATCCAAAATAAGGCCTTGCTCACTGAGATTAGGGCTTTAATCTGTGCTCTCGGACACTGGGGAAAGCCCTTCTCCCACTGACATTGTTAAGTGTACAGAGGGAATGTTTTCAGCTTTTTCAGACAATGTAACTCCCTTATGCATCCCTACCTTTCTTTCCAGCCTCTCTATCCTGTCTTTTGAACAAAGCTCACTGGAGAATTTATTTGGCTAAGAAGGCTGACTTCCAAGATGAGGGAGTGGGGTACAAATGGTTTTACCCTTGCCAGCTGAAGGTCCTTTGTCCTGAGGATCCTGAGGTTTGTCCTGCAGAAGGGAATCCCGAAGAACTGTATTTTCTTCCTTAGGCTCAACCTGGCAGCTGCCAGTGAAAGTGGGGTCAGTCTAGCTCTGGAGGAAGGAAGAGGGCAGATATATCTTTCCTTTCAGTGAGAATGGAGAATTAGGAATCCCAATTTCAGTCACTCTTTAACCCCAACACTTGGGAGACAGAGGCCAGCCTGGTCTACAGAATGAGTTTCAGGACAGTCAGGGATATACAAAGAAGCCCTGTCTCAAAACAAACAAACAAACAAGCAAGCAAATAAAACAAAAAGTATACCTTCACTGGGGTTTTGGAGTAAAGGTCTTGGAGTCAGACGTGCTACCGTTGCACCACGAGGTCACGGGAGTAAAGGTCTTATTTATTATGAACATCATGTTCTTTATGATCACGTGTGTTTTGAGATGAAGTTATAGATTTTGAAACTCAGGTACTCCAAATGTTCACCCCGATTTCCCACCATATGAACTAGAAGAGAAAGTAAAACAGAAAGGTTAGTCCCTTTCTCTCAGAAGCTGGAGAAGCCACATACTCAAAGGCAGATTGCAAGCTGGTTCTCAAGGCTACTACTAGTCATACTTGGGCTGCCTCTTTCTGATTTTTAATGGAACGACATTGTCTGCACCATAGAGGGTCATTGCCGTGGGCATTGAGGGGGAGTGAGTGTATTTTAGCAAGTACCTGGCACACAGTACGCTTTTATTTGATGTTTTGAGATAGGGTCCCGTGTAATATCGCCTGGCCTTAAATTCACTGTAGCTAAAGAGGACAACCTAGCACTTCTGCGTGTTCTTGTGCCACTGTGCCTCCATTCATGTGCTGCTGGGGCTCAAACCCAGGGCTTCACACATGGTAGGTGTGCACTTACCGCCTGAGCTACAACCTCAGCCCCCTTGATAGCATGTTTTTAACTAGGATACATTTGGGAACATATATGACCGTGCAAACAGTCAGTGAAAACTAACTTCTAAACAGACGTTCATTCTAAAGATTCAAGAGGTGTGAACAAAATATGTAGAAGGAAATGATATTTGAGTCACCGGAAGCTGAAGTAGTACCAGAGGGTCACATCAGGACTGGGTTGGGATAAACTAATACCTCATGTGTTTGGAGGACTTGCTCAAATTTAGAAATCTGGGCAAAAGATGAAGTTCTTGCCTAGGGGTATGATTATGGGTTTGTAGAGAATCCAGGTGCCATCACCATAGTGAAAAAGAGCAGAAACATTCTTAAAATCAAAAGCATGTCTCCCATAACTTAGAGGACAAGCTGGCAGAAATAAGCATATGTAGTAAGTTCGGAAAGGCTGTTTCTGGAAGAGATAAGGATTTTCAGTGGCAGAAGTGTTACTCTTCTCAGAGCATGGCTCATGATTTAAAGATGGGATAATTAATGTTTAGGAGATCTCAGCCGGGCGATGGTGGCGCACGCCTTTAATCCCAGCACTCGGGAGGCAGAGGCAGGTGGATCTCTGTGAGTTCGAGACCAGCCTGGTCTACAGAGCTAGTTCCAGGACAGGCTCCAAAGCCACAGAGAAACCCTGTTTCGAAAAAAAGCAAAAAAAAAAAAAAAAAAAAAATGTTTAGGAGATCTCTGCTATCTCACCAAATAGCAGGGGTCATGAGGTTTAAGGGAAAAGGAGGGTTCATCTTTCTCATAGAGCAGGTTTGTGCATGGGATGGACCTTTGAGCTTCCTGGCTGGCAGTGCAAAACAGGGAAAGCTGCCAATCAGGTGCCGAGAAGGAAGAGACCTCCTCCTTGCCAGCGCTTAATTCGGAAGTTTAATAAGCTCACTCCAGGTATAGGAAAAAGCCAAAAAATTAAGCGAGGGCTAAGCCTGTGGCCCTGGCCATTGAAAGCAGCCTTTGTAGGGACTCTTTCCAGGCGCTTCCTCCAAGGCGGTCAGACCCAGCAGCGAACTGGTAGGATTTGGTATAAACAAAGGCCTTCTTGTTATGAGTGATGGATAAATCCTCAAATGCGCTCCCTGCCCAATCTAAGAGAAGTAGTCAATCTACTTTTTTCTCGCCTCGTTTTTTGTTTTTGTTTTTATTTGGAGGTATGGCGGAGTGGGGGTGGAATTTTTCCTCTAGTGGAGAAGAACAGACTCCACCTGGAGGATGGCAGTTATGGTCTAGTCTGCAGAGTCTCCTGGTCTCTTAAAACACCCACCAAGGCCTATCTGCAATTGCTCCCTCTTAGGTCCTGGTTGCCTTTGAGGGCTGGGAACAATGCCTCTGGCCTAAACCAGCCCTGTTGGAATGGCTGCTGGAGAGAGGAAGCCAGAGAAAACGTGGGGGCGGGGAGGGATGTGCAGGGAAGACAGAGGTGTGGGGCACCCGGCAGCTTTTCTCTTCATACCTCTGCCTCAGTGGCAAGGAGGGGCCAAGGGGCTGCACTTTCTGTAGCCTATGCGAGCAGCGTTTTGCCTTGGAAATCTAATTTGACAGAATAGGTAAATAAAATCAACTGTCATCAGCTCCTACTTTATTTACGGGACAAGGTCAATGTTTTTTTAAACACCAACCTAAACAGCTTATTGGAAACGGATTGCAGGAGCATTCGATGAAGGCGGTTCTGGAAGTTGGTTTGATTTTTAAATAGCCAAATCCGATTATCATTTGCAAAAGAATCCACGGCTAACCGAAACCAATGTCTTAGTGAATAGCCCTTGTGGTTCGCACACCCGGCCGACTGCTCTGGGGACCCGGGGCTCCCAGCGAAGCGGCCTCCTTCCCGCACTGCGCGCGACTGGGTGCGCACTTGGGCCCGCAGCAGTCAGGCCCGCGCTCGCTCCTAAGGCTGTGATCCTGCCGTCCTTTTGTTCTGTCGCCTCCTCTTTCCTCTTGGTTGTTGATTATTAGTATTTTCCTAGTTTTCCAAACTAATAAGTGCCACTATCAGGCAGTTGGAAGCTCTCGGAGGCTGCAGGCTTTGCCTCTCGGCCCTAATTGATATTGAGCGAGCTGCTGGTAGACGGGAACAGGGCCGCTGCTGGATAATTTGCAGTTTAATCAGCGTTTGTAATGAGAGCGGCTGATTAGGGCTGTTGGAAATAAAAGAGAGTTACAAGGAACGTCTGTCAGAGTCCGGTGATAATTCAGGACTAATTGTGGTGATTAGCGCAAACTGGATGACTTTGGGCTTTGCTAATGCAAAGAGAAACGTGCAGGCTCCAGCCAGAGACCCCTCGGAGAACAGTGCCCCGGCTGCGCGCAACTTTGCTGAGCCTTTTTCCTGCGAGGCCCCCAGCGGCTCCCCGGGCTTCGGGGGAGGTGCAGTGGCTGCCACAGGGCAGAACTACAGGGCGGTGGCCTGGCCGCCCCACCTGGGTCTGCAGCCTGCCCTAGCCAGGTCCCACAGCGCCTTCCTTGGTCGGTTACGGCCACGTACACACCTCCGGTCTCCCCCACCCCATCCCGAGGATCCCATCCCTAACCCTACCGCCACCCTGGCAGCGACCACGTTTCGTAGGGGAGGTGCATCTGTCTCCTCCGAGTCCCCCTGCACGGCAGGCATCCATCAGCACCCCTCCTCAACGGGAGCATCCCAGAGGGCAGGGCTTTTTGGGTTTTTTCCCTCACCCTATCATCCCCTCTTTTCTTTGCCTCTCTGTCAGTTCTCGGGGCCCTCATCCGGCAAAACAAAGGTTCTGGACACCCGTGTTCCCGAAACTATGGTCCCTGGTGAGTGTCCCCCAGCCTGAGCCATCCTGGGCACATGCAACCCTTCAAGTGAACTGGGAAGAACAGAACTAGCGCTTATAAACTGCCGGAGTCCTCATTATTGAGGAGTTTCATAACTCTTTAATTCATTTTTAATGACAGCAATAAACATGGTAGTCATTTTGGAACAATAGCTAAAAATCATGGGGCCATTACTGTCCATTAAAACACTGTTTACAGTTCAGTGGAGGTTCACGTGCCCCGTAGTCATTCATATTAGCCAAAGGAGAGATTTATAGGTTGAAAGAACCGTTCGTTTTCTATTCTTTATATAACACAACACTTAGTGAGCAAATTGTTTTTTTTTTTTCTAAGTTCACTTGGCCTTTAATCGTGGGGATGGGGATTAAGTAAGGAGGGTGTTGCTGCGGCTGGTTTCTATTTGATCAATAGATCATCAAGTGCTCTAAGTGCCTTATTCACTATCAAATTAAATGAAAAATACTTTAACCCGTGTCCCTGGTGTCAGCAGATAAAGCTAATAATATTTTCTGTTATGTTTCCATTCGGGCCCTCAACACTCAGGAGAAACCAGGCCTTGTGCTGGTTTCTTTCGTACAGACATCCTACATACCTGCAGGCACAGGGTGTTGTCCAGAAAGGAAACTATTACTGTTTCCGGGAGTAGGGCCTCCTTGCTCACAGCAACCATTTCTTAGCCAGCCCCATCTTGCAAGGCTCCACCTTACAGTTTGCAGGTGGAGGGAGGTATGGGGGCTTCAGGCCTCAGGAACCAGAGGAGCTGGCTGCTGAGGGCTCAAAACAACCTTTTACCGGAGTGTTTGCCCTTTTTACTTTGATACTAGTTCTTGGTACAAAAATAAATCTAAACAACAGACTCAAAGGGACAGATCTCTATTATTTCCTAGATTTTTCTACCCTGGTTTAGAGGTTATCTAATATGACCTATTTTAAACACAGTCCCCCCCCCCTTTGGAGCAACTAGCTATACCCTCCCTCCACTGCAGATCTAGAACGCGGTAATTATATGGTCTGTATTTTAAAGATAGCAGAATCCAAACGTGGTGTTTAGAGACTAAACTTCCTTATGCTAGCTATTTCGTGAGCTTCACAAAATCATTTCCTTTGGTGTAATACATTTTGGAAAGGGATTATTTTCCCTCTTTTCTTTCTTTCTTTAACAGCTGGGGTAACATTGCTGTGGCCTGTCCAAAAAAAAAAAAAAAAAAAAAAAAAGCAATCGAATGATATTTGCGAAGTTTAATTGCTAACTTAGCAGCTCGGTCACACCTCCCAACCCATTAGACGATGAAATCTCACCTGGTTAGCGGGTACAGTACTGTGGCCTCAATGGTGAATGCCTGATTATACAGCCAAGCTGCTAATTTACCAAAGCCCCCAGCCAGGGAGGCTTGGACGGCCAACCACTCACTATATTCATGCGGTAGCTAAGAAAAGGAACCGTATTCCCTGAGCCGCTTTCCAGCTACCCGCAGAATGAGAAATGTAAAATTAGTGGAGATGTGTGCATGAAGGGAGCTGAGCAATTAGTAAGGCGCGGGCGCCCGCTGGCCCAGAGGGGGTCGGAGAGGGCGAGCGGGGAAACCGGGGCTCGAGGGCAAAGGGCTTCCTTCTTCGCAGCCAGCTGTCTGCAGGCTGGGCCCGCGACAAGGTCAGCGTGCGGTGTCTCAACCCCCCGCTGAAGCCGCGCCCAGTTAGGAACAATGCCACTTCCTACCAGCTCTTTGCAAAGCCAGCCTGCGGGCGACCAGATACCCACCCGGGCTCCAGGCCCACCAAGCGCCCCCAGCGCGAGCACACACTCATCTGTTTCTCCAGCTTGGCCCTGCAAAATCATGCTAAGCATCCGATCGCAGGAAACTCGGCCTACGGCAGTATCTCTACCAACAAGCCTCAAGGACAACTGTGGGTTTTCAAGGAAAACCCCTAGGTCTCTGACTATTGCCCAACCACCGTTGTCCTGTTTCCCCTACGCCAAGTTCCTAGCTTCCAGATAGCCACTCTTCTCAGTGGCTGCTGGGTTGGCTTCTGAATGCGGAGCAGTCTTGCAATCTGGGTCTCCCTCAGCGGGTGGGGATGCGCATAAACTGGATATTTACAACAGGAGTTTGCGCATGCACCTCTCCCTGCGAGGGCAGGTGTCTATGTACAGAGATTCTGTTAGCTGCACTGTGGAATTACATACGTTCGTGTAGGCTCTAAAGCCACTTTGCAGCCGATTGTTGCTTGGAGATTGGATGAGCCTGGGTAGGGAAACGACCCTTCTTCTGGGGCTCCAGGGCTGCCTTGATTTCCTCTTTATCCCGCTCCAGGTGGCAAGCCCAACCCTGTCCCCCTTCACATCCATCCTTAAAACCAGCCAAACAGTTCACAAACCCTTATTTATTTGTTTGTCTGTGGTTATCGCCCATGTTATTAATTGCACCCGGGCCTTCCTTGCTCTTTGAGAGAGCAGCGGTATAAATTGGTTCTAATAAATATTAGCCGCTAGATTAGGCGAGGTGAAGTTGGCACCGCGCTCTATTTTCGACCTGTAGCCTCTGCGAAGCCGCCAGTTCTGCGCCAGATTAGCCCCATCCATCCAGTGTCAATGGTTGTCTTGTTGAGAAAATCAGTGAGTAAACAGGGCTGACAGAGAGGGGGCCCAGCTGATTACTCATACAAATAGACTGCAAACTCCTCCTGGAGAAGCAGTTTCCAGAGATGGGTTTCTCGCATTGACAAGGCTGCTTCTCCCAGGATCCTATGTCCTGCTGTTCCCACTTTGTCCTCCATCAATCACACAATTGTGTCCGGGATGTTTTATAGAGTCACTTAATATCCCTGCCTTCATCTCTATTCACTTAGAGAATCATCTGCCATCAGGGCTAAGGGCTTTCTGCAGGACAGGACTGGCGACACACCCCGGCAACAATAGCTCGGGTGGAAGCCGGACTGGTCGCCCTTTCTGATGCTAATAAAACAGCCCGGATGTTCCAGTGCGTGGGGGGCTTCTATTGAAATCCGCCCCTGGCCCTTTTGTCCACTGTTTTAAATTACGTCTGGAACAGTCCATGATAGGGGTGTGGAGGCCACAACAAGTTTTCTTTTTTTAAAAAAAAAAATTCCTTTCCCTAAGATGATTTTTGGAATCGGGAACTGGTTCTGATTAAAACCCTGTTTTAATTAAAGTCCATTATGTCTTTTTTTCAAGGAGGGGATAATATTTTCAGAATCAAAGGTATAAAGATGTTTCGGCCTTTCTTCACTTTCAGTGTTTTCTGCCTCCCCACTTACTCCTGCTCTCTGCCACTGGCCTCCAACCAACTTGTCCCCCTCCTCGTAGAGAAGGATTAACGGAAATTTAGTTTGGGGCGGACAGTGCAGCATCTCTTAAGCTGGGAGTTTCCACAACCAGGAGGCCAGCTGGATACAAAATCACATTTTACGGGGGAATTTTAAAGACAGAAGAAAGAATTACAAGGTATCACTCTTTAAGTGGCTCATCTACAAATTAGATTGCTACACAATTAATCAGAAAGTTAATTAATGAGCAAGTTACTAATTAGGACATTTAAAACCAGTGTGTTTATAGAGCCTTCAAAAAAAAAAAAAAGCTCCGTAGTTAATTGGCCCACACACTGATCTCATAACTGCTAGTGGAGGTTAAAATACTACAAATGTACTATTTATTATGTCCAAGTTCTAATTATTTCACCACTGTCTTCAATATCCCATAACTGGCAGACTTCTACAGTTAACTGAGAAGGGTGCCATTTGTAAGATGTAGCCTGACTATACATGAAAACCACTAAACACATCTATAGTTTTTGAGTTCAGCTGTATGAATGTCTTTCCTTAGGTAGGAACTCCGGAAAGGTGTTTAGTTTTGTGCAGTCTCTAGGAGTTCAAGCCTTTGCAGCCCTTCCTTCCATCGACCTGCAGAACCCTGGAACACGTGGTTTGCTCTGGACAGGTTGCTTAAGGCCAGCACTGAAGGGACAAAGTAAGAGTTGGAACTCTGGATGTTTCCTCAACTGCCGAGTTAATTTCATTGAAAAACGAAAGAAGAAAAAGAAAACACAAGGGCATGTCCAGATGAATGAGAGTCCATTTATTGTATTTCCTCCATCTAAGAAGTCCCCAAGACATTCTTCCTTCTGAGTGGTCCAGACTCTAGGCCACACGAAGAGCTCTGCTTCCCTTTAGGATGAAGACAAGCTTCAGACTCAAGGAGTCAACTCCCATCCCTGCCTCCCATTCCACTGGGTCAAAGTCCTGAACCAACCAGGCCCCTCTGTTGAGTCAGTGCCCAATGCCATCACCCTGCTCCCAGCAGTGACCTCCCTTCCTTGAAAGTCATGCAGGGTGAGAACCCATCTGCCTTCCCTGCCTGGAGGAATACTTCCTGTGCAGGCCCTGGGTCTTCTGCTTTCTAGTAATGAGTCCCAAGTCTCTGCATTGGTTACTCTCAACCTCCCCAATGCTGTGGCCCTTTAACACAGCTCCTCATGCTGTGCTGACCCCAACCTTAAAATTATTTCACTGCTACTTCATAGCTGTAGTTTTGCTACTGTTATTATAAATCATAATGTAAATATGTGTTTTTAGATGGTCTTTGGCAACCCCTGTGGAAGGGTCTGTCAACTCCAAGGGGCCATGACCCACAGGTTGAGAACTACTGGACTCCAGTCTACTGCATCAGAGGCTGGATGAAGTAGCCAGGGATTAGGACAAACGCTTTAGCCACAGGGGAAGGTGACAACGCCCCAACACATACACACACATTCACACACACTCACACAAGCAGTTACTCCAGCGTGGAGAACACACATAGGCCATTTTAATGAAAGAGGCTCCTGTACCACATTATTAGCAATAAATCTACACCATTCTTTGTTGGTTAAAATCATTATGATCATCATCGCTATCATTACTGAACTCATTATTCTTGTGTTACTATCAGAGTAGATTTATGGTAATACCCACCATTACGCCAGAGTTAAAGAAGGTGGAAAGGTTTGATTAATAGCTGCTTTCATGTTTTAATACTCAACGTTTTCTCACATTTTTTTCTAAATAAGGGCCATGATAATTACAGGCTGTAATTGCTGCTTTGTTGGGAGTGTATAATTAGCCCCATATGCATTGTTCTTCTGAAAAAAAAAAAACATGAACTGAACAGGTAGAGGTGGGGAACACGGGTTTTGGAGCCAACTCACCGGGCTTCCATGGTGGGCAAACAATGCCTGGACTGGCAGCTGGCCAGGCATTTTGACAAACAGAGAGACTGTAGTAGTGTCCCATTGCCATCTACTGTTTTGAATGAAGCCAGGTAAACTTGAAATAAATATTTGAAGGAGTTTAGTGTAAAGGGTGGTGCTCCTGAAAGATTGCAAGGAGCTCGGGTTCCCTTCCCTGCAACTCCTGGGCCCAGGCCAGGGCAATGTGGCTCCTGACTTGAAAATGCCAGCTACAGCATAGTCGGGAACCCGCCCAGCAGGCTCCAGGAGCCGGCCTGTCCCCCACATCCTTCATCCTCTGGCGCTGAAATAGCCAGGGAGCTTTCAGGCCACTGAGCTCCCAGACTATCTGTCCCTTAAAGGTTACACGCTGCCGTGCCTCGCTTTGTCTTCCTCGTGCCCTTTCCTGGCAAAAATGGAGACATCACATCCTTGCCCAGCCCCGGCTCAGTATTTATGAAGGTTTTCTGACAAATAGGCAGCCTGGCCACGCATGGGTGACTGCCTTCATTCCGCACTTGGCTTGTTTACATAGGACCAGCACCATTTCCACGGATTAAACAAATCACAGGGAGAGGGAGACATTTATAACCCTCCAACGAGCCCACAAGGCAGTTGGGAAAAAAAAAAGTGTGTGTGTGCGTGTGTGTGTGTGTGTGTGTGTGTGCAAGAAAAAACGAATGCTCTGTCTGCAAGGCTGACCTTCGGGACACCGTGATCCTGGAGGCTCGGTTGTACCCGACCCACGCTCAGAGAGGGCGTCTGGATTCGCCCAGTGCAAGCACCTCCACTCCGCTTAGAGAAGCCTTAACCCAGAGTTGGACACCCCCCCTCCCCGCGCGCCCAAGAACACATAGACACAAAGGGCAGGGGACAGGGCGCGCGTTCCTCCACCTTGAGCTGGTGTCTGTGCACGTGGCACATTCTACGCGCGCGACCCTCGTGGGACCCTCACCCAGTAGTTAACCCTTGCTAAGCCAGTCGGAAGAGAACAACACCCTCCTGTTGTCGCCCAGCAAGTTGGGCTTTCCAGTTTTTCACCCATCAGGGCCGCGCGGTCGCTTTGGCCTGCGCGAGGTTTGGGGGACGATGCCCGCGTGCCGGTGCCAGAGGGTGTCTGCGTAGTGGGTGTGTACCAGACGCACGCGTCTGCTTAAGGCGTGTGAGTTGGGTGTAGTGTGAGCGAGATGGGTGATGTGCAAGGGTGCACGGACGTGCACGAGTGTGCGTGAGTGTGCAAGTGCGCGCGCGCTCGAAACTGAACCCTTCCAGAAGTCAGAGCGTTTCTAGGACTCTTCCCTCGCTTCACCCGGAAGTATTCGCCGCCGGGCCACCCAATTAACCGAAACAAAGCAAAAGGGCCGATCAGGCCTCTGGCGGCCCGGCGGTGGCTGAGCGCGACGCCCTGGCGCTGCAGCTACGCGCGCCGCCCGCTGAGGCTCGCCACTCCGGCTTGCGGCTCCAGGCCACCCGCCGGCTTCTCCACAGCAGCCGCGGGCACCGCCTGGGCTTGCGTGACACCAGGCACCCGCCCGGGCCGCGGGAGGGGGAAATTCCCTACAAAATAGCAATGGTTCCGAGAAAAGGATCACAACAAAATATTGAATAAATTCCCTTTTAATTTATTTGATCATTCCACATTACGGGGCTATGAATTGCTCAAATTTGATAACAAGTACTCAATTCAACTCATTATGTAAGTTAAATTAGACTTCGATAAAATTTCAGTGGCGCGCAGTGGTTCCTCGAATGAAATGTAATTTGTGCAAGAATTTGTTGTATCTGTCACAAATATTTCCAATTAGCGACCGTAATTATTTGATAGTTTCTGCAATTATGGCTTAAACGGGTGAATTTGGGACTGTGGAGGACCCTAATTGGCCTAAATTTGATATTTTGCATATTTGCATAATGAGGAAATTGGTAGAAAATTGTGTTCATTCATTTGTGAAAAATCCTATGAATTTTATGAATTTGAAAGCTCTGTTTGTGCAGACTGTGACTTTGCCTGCTGATCCCTGAGGAGCTGACGGTGAACGCCTGAATGGGCAGAGTGCCAACTTCACAGCTCCAGGCTGGGGGTGGGGGGCCCCCCAGAGGAAGAGGAGGAGGAGGAGGAGGAGGAAGGAGAGAAAGAGAGAGACAGGGATATGGGGAGAGGAGGAAGAGGAAGGAGAGAGAGGGGAGGGAGGTATGGGTGGCGATGGTGGGAGGAGGTGGAAAGAGAGCGCATGCTCCGCTTCTACGGGACCCCGCGTGAAAGCCCTGTCCCCCGTTCCCCCGTTCTGTTTTTCTGGGGGTGAGGATGGGTGGGATCAGTGTTGGTGGGGAGGGAAGCTGTGTCACTCTCTCCAGGTACAAGCTGGCCTTTGTGTTTTAACTGCGACTGCCTCCAGTGCACAGGTACACACACACACACACACACACACACACACACACACACACACACACACACTTGCTTGTTCCCAATGAGAAATGTGCCTAGCCTGCCAGGTGGAAGGGGTAATTGCGGAGGGGTGAGGTCTTGAGATGATGCTAACTGTGCACTTGTTTAACTTAAACTGCCAAAGCTTCGCCTCTCAGTAAAAACGTGTGATCTATGGCTCTGTCAATTTCAAGTGTTTAAAGAGAAGCAAAAGCATGGATTTTGAGCTGCTTTGCCTAGCGCCCATTCATCATGCATCGGGGGTTTTAAAGTTTCATGGTTGCTGTGGTTTAACATCTCAACTGTCTGACACAAGAATCTGGATCAGGGAAATAACTTTGCATTCGGAGGCTGACGGCTAAAAAAGAAAAGGATCATGGCAAAGTTAAAGTGCAGAGAATATTCATTTCAGGGCATGTAAAGTCAGGGTGCTCGATTTTAAGGGGCCAGTGTGGGCTAATCATTACAAACAGAACTGAAAACCATTTTCAGCTGAAATGACTAAACAAAGCCACTGATTCCGGGTGGGGGGGGGTGTCAAAAAAAAAAAAGAGAGAGTAAGCAAGTCTCATAAACACACCATTTTGGTTCAAATAAATCATGGTTTAGTTACAAGTATTGTGTATTTTCATCAAAACCCATCGAAAGTCACTTCCCCAGTTTCTTGAACGCAATGTTTTACATATTCCCTTAATTCCTATTGATTTCTGGGTGCATGAAAATGGCCCTGGACTTCTAGTGAAGAACACGAGAGCCGGCTTTGTAGTGAAGGGCTCAGTGAAACCGCTGGACTTTTGGACATCACTTGGGCTAGCAAGGACTTTTCTGCCTGGGAAGTGGGTAATGAAGGCGTCTAACAGGCCATAAATGCTTATGTGCTTTGTTTCACAGGCATTTTCAGTAAAGGTCAGAATAAATTCATCTTCCCTTAATGCAGTATTTATGTTTGCGCACCGTTTGGAATAAAATCACCATTAAAAGTCCTTACAAAAGAACAGAGAGGAAAATGGGAGTGTGTCTCGGGTTTCCCTTCTCATGGGTGGAGAGATGTAAGAAAAGAGTCATCTACTTAGGGCTGAATCACAGCCAGGCAAAGATGCTGTTCTACCACTATGCGAGATTAATTAAACAGTCTTTTTTCAAATTTTAATTGAAATATTCTTTTTTTTTTTTTTGGTTTTTCGAGACAGGGTTTCTCTGTAGCTTTGGAGCCTGTCCTGGAACTAGCTCTTGTAGACCAGCTGGCCTCGAACTCCCAGAGATCCACCTGCCTCTGCCTCCCGAGTGCTGGGATTAAAGGCGTGCGCCACCACCGCCCGGCTCTTGAAATATTCTTGAAAAGAGTTCCAAACACATGAACTTGGTGCCCCATGCAGAGCAAATAGGGGCAATAATATCCTTGCCCACTCCACAGAGTTTTGCCAAAGACATTCAAGAGCAATGTAGGATCTAGGTCTCCTACTGTGGTCCCGGCTAAGGCTGCCACCCTCAGAGACACATTATGACACATTATTGAGGAGGTAAAAAGAATAACACTGAAAGGAACAGGCCATTCCCAAGTCTCTGAACCTCGTGCTCTTGGACAGTGATCACGCTGAGCCAACCACCTTCAAATAGCTGGGTATCTCTCTCATTCCAACATGTCTGTCAGACGTGGGGGCTACAGACATTTATCTTAGCCTCAAAAAATCAAGACATGTTAACAACATACTGAAATTTAAGGCCACTTCCAATCATTTGGGTAAATAAGGATCACAAAGGAATATTCAACTAAAGATGCTTTAAGTTTAGAAGCAAAACACAGTACTGATTTTACATTTACACACACATTGTGTACGTGTGTGTGTTATTTCTTCTGTACTGGGGATTGAACCCAAAGTCTTGCTATTCTACACAAGTCCCTGCCATTGAGCCACAATCTCTGCCCTTGGGAGTTGTTTTTTTTTTTTTTTTAAAGTCGTTGGAGGATTCTTTGCTACTCTGAACCTATTCACTCTTTGTATATAGGCCTCTAATTATTATGTTTTTATGAATACAATAATCCCATAGGTAAATCTCTTACAGATGTGTATGCTCTCAGATGCTAAGTAGTTTTGTTTCCAATAGGTAACTGTCTTAGTCACTGTCCTGTTGCTGAGAAGAGATATCACAATCAAGGCAACTCTCAGAAAAGAAAATAATTTGGAGCTGGCTTACAGTCTCAGAAGTTTAGTCCCTTATCATTATGGTGGCACACAGTAGCTAAGAGGTACAGCCTCACCCACAGCCCAAGAGAGGGAACCGGGCCTAGCATATGTAACCTCAAATCTCACCTCTAGTGACACACTTTCTCCAACAAGGTCACACCTACTCCATCAAGTCACATCTACTAATCCTCAAATAGTGCCACTCGGTAGTGAGTAAGTATTCAACTATATGAGCCAATCAGGGCCATTCTTATTCAAACCACCACACCTACCTAACCCAAATATTCCATAGTAAAAATGTTTACGAAAACCACTACGGGGGCAGGGGGCACTTCAGCTCCCTCTTCAGTTCCTTTAGATCAAACCCATTGTGTGTGTGTGTGTGTGTGTGTGTGTTTCTTTCCTCCCAGGGAAAGAGTTCTCGTCATCCCACACAGTTCAGAACCAGCTGGGAAATGTTAGGGCTGGAAATACAATAATTTCCCCAATACTGGATTTGGTTGCATCCATAGATGAGAAAGAGGATGCCAGTGACTTGGAGCTGGTGCCCTTTCCTGGCTAGTTGCGGGGCAGGGTAGGTTGAGCATAGCCTTGAGTTCCCCGGAGAAAACCAAGGCCCCTGCATTTTGCTCTCAGGAGGCTACAGTGAGTGCAGCAATGCCACCATGGCAGTCCTTACTTTGGTCCCTTCTACTGGATGTTTTTGGTTGCAGCGGTTACTTACCAGCTGCCTTTTATGTCATTTTTCTAATTTCCTGTCAGCTCTGCTCCCAGACAAGCTAGCACATTATGTACCGAAAACAAGGAGGAAACAAATGCCCCTGGCCTGGCTTACCCACCCAAGGCCTTTTAGCATTTTAATGGATCATTGTATCCCTGTGCATTTGCTCTATGGCATCTGCTTTTTGCCTCTTTCCCTATCACTGACAACTCCCTCCTATTATAGGCTCACGGAGCCATGGGTGCCAGCAAGATTTGTCTCAGAACACCCTTGTATACATCAGCCATGGTTCCCTGTTTTAGGAACAATTCTTGCCTTTGCCAGTTTCTTGCATGTTGTTTGGACCTATTCATCTTATCTCCTGCCTTTCCATAAATCCACATTCGCTCTCTCTCCTCCCCTTCCTTCTCTTTCCCTCCTTATTTCCCCTCCTCCCTTTCTCTTCCCTCTTCCTCCTCTTCTTCCCTCCTTTTCTTCCTTCCTCCTCTTCTCTCCCCTTCCCTCCCCTACCCTCCTCCCCTCCTCTCTCCTTCTCTCCCCATCCCTTCTCCCCTTCAGTCCTCCCCTTCCTTCCCTCTTCCCTCCTCCCCTCTCCTCTTCTATCTTCCCTTTCCTCTCCCCTAGCCCCTTTCTTTTCCTTCTGTTTTTCTTTGTTTTGAAGTAGGGTCTTACCATTAGCTCAGGCTAGCCTAGAATTTGCCATCTTCCCGCATCAACCATTGTAGCGCTCTAAGTGCAGGTAAGTCCCCACTGTATGTGACTTATTTATTCTTTTACTCAATGAATATCTATTAACTAGTGATGCTGGGATGACAGCGGTGACTAGAGCAGGTCCTGTGCTGTCAGGGGAGAAGACATCATGTGGTAGGCAAATCATCATCCAGTGAGATACACGGTGCAGCCAGAATGCCACAGGCTGGCCATTGCTTCTATTTGAAATCATTTCTCCTACCACGACTATCTTGGAAACTCATCCTACACTCACTGTTAATAAATTCATTAACAGCATTTGTTGCTCTTCCAGAGGACCTGGGTTCAATTCCCAGCACACATATGGTTGCTCACAATCATTTCTAAGTCTAGTCTGGGACACATGGTGCCCTCTTCTGGCCTCATCAGGCAATGTATGCACATGGTACACAGATGTGCCTGGAGGCAAAACACCCCCACACACAAAAATTTAAAAATTAAAATTATTTTAAAAGGAATAAAGGGTTGTCTCCTGTTGTTCCTCAGAAGACCTGGTACTGTGCCTTGGGAGTAAGACAATGATTGACAAGTGGATGTGGCTATGATTGCAGCAGTGCCATTTCAATCATAGAATTCAAATTTAGCCCTTCTCCAAGTGAATGGACCACTTTCATGTGTTCTTATTTTCCATAATTTACAGTGGACTTTCTTTGTCAGATGATCCGATTATCTTAGCTTGTGATTGTGTAAGAACCCCTAGAACTATGTATAGGACACACAAGCATCCAGACTAGCAGATTTGAGATTACTCATGATGGCCTTCCCCAGATGTTGCATAGCAGAGACTAAAGACCAGCCTTGTAGACCAGGCTGGCCTCTGCCTCCTGAGTGCTGAGATTAAGGTGCCCATCACTGCCTGGCTATGGGGCGTTTCTTGATGAATGATTAATGTGGGAAGGCCTAGCCCACTGTGGATCATGCCACCTCCAAGCAGTGTTCCTGAAAGGTAGCTTGGAAGCAAGGGTAAACGGCCCTCCTCTGTTGCGGGAGGTCCTTCCGCTCCTCCAGCCTATAGCCGCTGAGATACCAGCCCATTGGGGCGTGGTCTCTCTCCCTTTAAAAAAGCGGCCAC
>NC_022021.1:5835276-5846792 GCF_000317375.1 Microtus ochrogaster
TTGTACAGAGGGCTGACGGTGATCTGTAAGTTTTTTCCCCTTTAAATAAATAATACCCTATTAATCATAATTCCAAACTGCTGTGGCATTGTTTGTGACTTACGCCTACACTTGGCGCCCAACTGCTGTGGCATTGTTTGTGACTTACGCCTACACTCCTCCTTCCTGTTCCTGCCTCTAGTTCCTGCCTCCAGGTTCCTGTCCTATTTGAATTCCTGTGATCTGGATTGGAAGCCAAGTCTTTCCTCTTGAAAGCACTTTTGGTTGTGGTATTTAACACAGCAATAGAGAGCAAACTAAAACAGTTAAGTTTCTTTCCTCCATCCCTTGCTTACTAGAAGTGCAGTGAAGAAGTTTTCCTGGAGATGATGAACAAGAACAGATTGGGTGACACGCTGGTTAAGGTAGGGGTGGGACAAAATGGTAAAAATGAGAGGAATGAAGGGAAGATCTGTGTAGTAAATGGTGAGTTTTCCCGCCCTCTTCCCTTATTCGCAACTGGAGGATTCTTCACTCATGAAATTTGCCAGAGATAATGACCTTGGAGGGCCCCGAACAACAATAGCTGGCTTCTGTTCAGCCAAGCCCCATAGTCAAAATGTGCCCCTGCCCTTCATACACATCTTCCTAACAGCACCACGGTGCTTTGCTGCTCTGTTCATCCATTGCTGCTCCACGGTGTGGGAAACAGGGAACCTGGGGTCTTCTGCAGGCTGGGCAACCGCCAAGCTGTGTCTTCAGGCACTTTCGGCTTTTTGTTTTTTGGTTTTGTTGTTGTTGTTTTGAGACAGGGTCTCATTAAGTTGCCCAAGCTGACCTTGAATTCACTCTGTAGTACAAACAGCCTCCTAATCCACGATCCTCCCACCTTGGCCTTTGGAGTATCTGTGACTACAGTTCTGTTTAACTAGGTCTGCCTCCTTCTTTGCTTCAAAATGTGATTAGATAACCAAGGTCTATCAGACATTTGAGAGAAGTTCTAATAAAAAACCTAAAGATTGAAAAGAATAAAAAAGGAACCCAGAACAGGTTAAACAAGTTAACTGTGATTAGCAGGATTTGGGAAGGTAGGAGTCTTGTCACAAAACAGAAAGTCACAAAAGAGACCATCCTTAGACATGAAGTGCAGTGACAGGAAAGTCAACAGGACAAGATGGCTTCAAGGACGGCTACAGCAGTGGTTCTCAACCTGTGGGTCGCGATCCCACTAGGGGGCCCCATATCAGCAATTCACAGGAAGATTCATGACAGTAGCAAAATTACAGTTCCCAAGTAGCAACACAATAATTTTATGTTTGGGAGTCACCACAAAATGAGATACTGTATCCAAGTGTTAAAGTGTCTCAGCACGAGGAAGATTGAGTACCGCTGCTCTAAGAAAACAGGTTTTTCAAAAGGAGAAAGCAAGAAGGATGACTAAGAGGATAGAAACAGAGGCAGACAAAAAGGATCGGATAAAAAAAAAACCGAGAAAATGTCCTAGAGCAGAAAGGCGCATGCGCAAATGGAAACGGAAAGGTTAACGTTTAAGAAGACACTGGGCGTGCCAGAGAGCAGGGCTGAGATACAGCGAGGTCTGTCCCGGGAGACTGCCAGTTGCCTTTAGCGGTCCTACACAGCAATTGCATATTCTATACAGTTACAGGAATCACACTGAGAGAAATGCAGTCTTTAATTAAAATATGAAAAACTAAATTTTCCCATGGGAAAGTAACGCAGACTCAGCATTAGCAGTGGGAAGCAAATTCCCGATACTCACTGGAAAGTCTGTTGAAAGCATAACGTGGCTTAAGTCTAGACCTTGTCTCCAGGCCGTCACTGGTGTGTCTGTCCCCATGCGACCTCTTTCACTTTAACTTGAAGGTCAGATCTGATCTGGTGCTCCTTCCCCAAAATAGGATGGATTTGTCAGATTTTTTTTTTTTTTGAGACTATGTTTCTTAGAACTTGCTTTTTAGACCAGGTTGGTCTTGAACCCACAGAGATCCGCCCCTTCCCCCTCCCGAGTGCTGGGATTAAAGGTGTATGGAGTATAATTCTTAAGACCTGAGTTGTAGTCAATTTTGCCTCTGGGTAAATAACCCTAAGAATGTAGCTATCTCTCAAGACCATGGTGTCCTTTATGTAAAGTTACAGAAGCCATGATTTGGTAGCACAGAAACTAAATCTGG
Organism: Microtus ochrogaster; assembly: GCF_000317375.1. Classification (NCBI taxonomy): domain Eukaryota; kingdom Metazoa; phylum Chordata; class Mammalia; order Rodentia; family Cricetidae; genus Microtus; species Microtus ochrogaster. The sequence continues at coordinate 5,837,448 of NC_022021.1, forward strand.
CCCACAGACTTATTTTCTTAGGCTTCCACAATATTGATACTCTTAAATTTTCAGAATATGTCTAAGTTTCTTCAAGCTAAGATCTGGCAACTCACAGTCCTTCCGTCAACTTACATCCCTTCCCAATGAAAGCTCAAAGGCACCAACAAGGTATAGATTGTCAGGGATCCTCTGGCCCTTCTGCCCTCCTCCTGCCTAGTATTCAAATTTAAGTTTAGGGGTACTGTTCAAATGACTGTGTGGGTCTCTTACAACACTTCGTCTGCCACTATTCATTTTATGAAGCTTTGGTGTGCTACTATACTAGACATAAAGACAAGTGAGGTAGAGTCTTTACCCTTAGTGAATTCACAGCCATGAAGAATGTTTGAAAACACTTGGAGAACCCAGATTTTGTCAGAGGAGATCAGAACTAGGCATGGTGGGGTACCAGGCATGGTGGGGTATCTGGTAGGGTACCAGAGGATGGAGCATTTCACGGAAGAGATGGTAGAAGTTTTCACAGAAGCAGCTAGTTTCTGCACTGCAGTAGGTAGACAAAGGATAGCCCAGGGGCTTTACTTGGGCTAGCCCATCATCACTCATAGTGGTATATGTATTTCATCTGAAACTCCTGGTGACACCAAATCCTAAAGGAGTAAGCTGAGTGCTATGCTAAGATGAAGTGCCAAAGAGTTACAACCCGAGGCTGCCTGAGCAAACAGACCAATGGTGAAGTAAAAAGAAGGGAGGGAGGGAGGGAGGGAGGGAGGGAGGGAGGTAAAGAGGGAGGAAGGAAGGGAGAAAAGAAGGAAAGAAGGAAGGAAGGAAGGAAGGGAGAAAGGGAGGAAGGAAGGGAGAAAAGAAGGAAAGAAGGAAGGAAGGAACCCACAGCATCTCAGCCAGGGACTGGAAATTACTTTTTAGAGGAGTTAGGGAGTCAAAAATGGGACCTTGCTTTGCATTGGATGCTATTAGAAAATGAAGTCAGGTTTTGCTCGGATAGTTTGGCTCATCCTATTTAGAAAAAAATAAATCAGGCATTTTCTAGCCAAGTAGGGGAATGGTGAAGACACATTTGTGCTTGGATAATGCTCTTGTTCTCCTTGTACACATGAGTGTACACATGCTTGTGTAGAGAGCTCGATTGGTCTGGGTCACTGTCCTTCTAGAATGACCCCATGTCGCCCTGGTCCTCTGTAAAGCGCTCACATTTGGCGGAACATCAAGGGCTATCCAGGAGTGCTGGCCCAGCTCCTGAGGAAGGGACACCTGTTCTCAGCAACGACTGCACCTGAAAGCTTCTGAGCCTGCGCCGAAATCTACTTCCAGTTCCACTGGCTCCCTTTGAATTTAAAAGCAGTTCTTGTTTTTGAAAAGCAGGACTTTTGTGTATAAACAATTTCCGTCTGTCCTGGTTCTGACCTGAGATCACAATGCTAGACCTGTCCAGACCTTTCCTGTTGTTTCTGTGGGGACACACCGTTCCTTTCTGCACAGACACAGAGTCCTCTCCCCATTAGTCAGTCCCCTTAAAAGCATTTTCATTAAGAAGCATTCCCATTTCATATTGCTTTATGACATCAAGGCCCTTAGGCCTGGAAATGACCAACTAGTTAGTCTTCCCGCTTCTAATTTCTCCTGAGTCCAGTCCATCTTCTCTTTCACTAGAATCATCGTAAATCTGATTTATTTGTGTGGTTTCCATTAGTCCCCACCCCCTTCCTTTTGGAGAAGAGGTACTGTCTGATCCTAACACCCAGGGTCCTCAATAATACAGCCCCAGCCTGTCTCTGGGGCTCATTTAACCCTAGACTTTTCTTTTCCCCACACACTTGAGGTCTTCTCAAGCTGGGGGCCAGAGGCATCATCTTTTTCTGCTTTGACCAGCTCAGAATGTATCATGGAAGCGACTCCAGTAACTCCCTCTCTCTTAGAGCACTTTTCTTCCTTCCTTCCTTCCTTCCTTCCTTCCTTCCTTCCTTCCTTCCTTCCTCCCTCCCTCCCTTCCTCCCCCCCCACTCCTCCTCCTCCTCCTCCTCCTCCTTCTTCTTCCTCTCTCTCTCTCTCTCTCTCTCTCTCTCTCTCTCTCTCCTAAGACAGGGTTTCTCTGTGTAGCCCTGGCTGTACTGGAGCTCACTCTGTAGACCAGGCTGTCCTTGAACTTCAGAGATTTGCTCCAGAGTGCTGGGGTTAAAGGCTGTGTCACCACCACCCAGTTAGAGAACTTTTTTTTCAGTATCTGTAAGACTATACATGCCCTCTTTGGCTGTGACTGTGATCTGCTTTGTTTTGTTTAGGATTTGAAGATGCTATATCCCGGCATTCTGGATGGAATGGCTGCCTCAAACACAAAAGAAAGCCTGCTGTGTCTTAGATGTGATGTGTTTCTCCGTGGGCTGATGTCTGTGGGTGCTTGGTTCCCAGCTGGCTGTGGAATCTTTGGCAGGGAGTTGACTGCTGGGGAGCAGGCCTTGAGTTATAGAGCACCCCTCATTTCCCATCCTCCCTTTGCTTCCTGTTTCACTGAGATATGAGCAGCTAAGGGGTCCCAGTGGCTGTCTCCTGGCGCCATGATGCTTGCCACCATGCCTTCCCATGATGATGGACTGTGTCCCCTCAACCCTCAGGCCAAAGCAAGTCCTTTCTCCCTTCACCTGCCCGGTCAGTGTTGTTGTTTTACTCTTTTGGCTTTTTTTTTTTTTTTTTGGCTCTTAGTCTTTGGTTCTTATGGGGGGCCCACCACCCAGCTCCCAAGTAGATCACACACAAAGGCTTATTCTTAGTTATGAGTGCCCAGCCTTAATTTGGCTTGTTTCTTGCCAGCTTTTCTTAACTTAAATTATCTCACCTATCTTTGGCCTCCTGGCTTTTATCTTTCTCTCTTCCTGTATACCTTTTCTTTCCTTCTTACTCTGTGTCTAGGTGTACAGTTGGGTGGCTGGGTGGCTGACCCCTCCTCCTTCCTCTCTGGTCCCCAAATCCGTTTTCCCCGGATTTTTCCTCAGATTTATCCTCTCTGCCTGCCAGCCCCACCTGTTCTCTCCCGCCTCACTATTGGCCGTTTAGCTCTTGATTAGACCTTCAGGCGGTTTAGACAGGCAAAGAATCACAGCTTCATAGAATTAAACAAATGCAACATAAACAAAAGTAACACACCTTAAAACAGTATTCGACAACAGTCAGGTAGTCAAATGGACTAGAAAAGCAGCTAATACAAAGTCTGCTAGAGAGACTCCCTCCTACCTCACCTTGGCAGCTCTGCTCTGGAGGAGGGACATCACTCACTCCCAAGGCTTGTCACAATTTTCCAGTTTCCTTAGAAAGTTCTTCCTTGATACTCGCGACGCGGCTTCCTTCCCACAATCCCTCGCGCCCGTCCTTTCCAGCTTGGGCCAGGCAGAATGGTTCCGGCAAAGAAGGGTGGCGAGAAGAAGAAGGGCCGTTCTGCCATCAACGAGGTGGTGACCCGAGAATACACCATCAACATTCACAAGCGCATCTATGGCGTGGGCTTCAAGAAGCGTGCTCCTAGGGCACTCAAAGAAATCCGGAAATTTGCCATGAAGGAGATGGGGACTCCAGATGTGCGGATTGATACCAGGCTCAATAAAGCCGTCTGGGCCAAAGGAACAAGGAATGTTCCATACCGTAACCGGGTATGTTTGTCCAGAAAACGTAATGAGGATGAGGACTCACTAAACAAACTCTACACATTGGTAACTTACGTGCCTGTTACCACATTCAAAAATCTACAGACAGTCAATGTGGATGAGAACTAACCTACTGAATCTCAAATAAAGTTGAACAGCCTTCAAAAAAGAAAAAAAGTTCTTCCTTACATCAGACTTTCCCACACTCAATTCCGTCAGACTTTCCCACACTCAATTCCGTTTGAGCATGCGCAATCATAGTGCATGTCCTTCCTGTCCTGGTGTTTATGGACAAACACTTGGGCTTTTGCTGTCTGTCCTGCTCAGTCCTCTGGAGATCCTCTGGTCCATGCAAGTTCTCTGAACATGAAACTTGGACTAGGGTGCCATTTTTGATGTGGGTTGAGTAGTTCAGAGTGAAAGAGAACCATCAGCTTCCTCGTCGGAGCCTAGAATCCTATTAGATTATTTGGCCCCGTTGCCTTTGAGTTCATAGTCAATTCAGATGCTGAGTCTTTGGGGATTGTTATCTGTTTTGTAAATGCTACAGCTAATTCATGCTTCTCTCATCTGAACTTGCGCAATTGATTTTTTTGGACCCCTGGGCAGAAGCTTGAATTCCTTCCAGTTACATTTCATCTTGCTGTGTTTAACTCATTATCTTACCCTTGCCAAGGACTTGTTGCGCCCCAGCCCTCTTCCTGATTAGCCTTCTCTGCAGTTCTGATGACCACGGCTTCTGTACCACCTTTCAAATTTATATAAATGCTAAACAGGTTCTGGTCAGGGTCGGAGTCTTCATTCCCAACCCTCCCTACTAATTTCCTTTCTCTTTCTCGCCCATGTTTTCCTCCTTGGCTGGCTTCAAAAAGTTGCAAGGCTTCTCTCTAGGCCCTGATGTGACCAGATGCTTCCCGTGGTGGCAAGCATCCAGATCAGCCCCTCAGGATAGTCATTCAGTTGGTGAAAACACCACCAAATGGTCCTGTCCTTGTGCCCTCCTCCTTCCTCCTCTTGCCAGCTCTAGGATACAGTGAGAGATGGGAACATCCTAGTTTCAGATTTATCAGGGCCATCCTATTTTGATGTTTTGTGTCTGCATGTGTGAGCATAGGTGACTTGTCCTAGAAGCCAGCTTCCTCTTCCAGGAACTCACAGTCCATCTTTTAACCTCCATTCTAGAATCTTCTTTGAACAGATAAAGCCTTCTTTTTACTTCCCTAAAGATATTTAAACATTTCTCATTTCCAAAAGCACAGAGCATATTGGAATCTGTGGCAGAGCACATATAACTGTATAGTCTACATGGAGTTTTAATTTTGTTTCTACAAACAAAGTCGATTTTAGCTTGAGACTCTATATATCCAAGCTGCCTCATGAGGAGTCTTTCAAGGCAGGCCGAAGACATTGATTATGCTCAGCAAAACCCTCAGGGTCGTCTGCCTCTACCTAGGATCCCTGTGACACATTCTCTTTATCTTCCCATCCCTGCCCGTTATAATTCAGAACTTGGCAAAGATTCCCAAATACTTGGGCGGCAACGCTTGAAAACCAAGTGAGCCTAGCCCATGACCCCAATGACCTTTCCCGACAGGAGAATAAGTTCCAGGACATTTAAAATCTGATCCTAAAGATCCTATTCTAACCCAAACCCATACCAATGCACAGAGCAGTTGGAAAGGAAATAGCCAGGTGTGTCTGAGCCACTTTCTCCACTCCCATTGTTTCCATGAATTGTTGGCCAATGGTATTGTCTTTCCTGGAGGTGAAACTCAGATTGTGAAGGTCCCTCAACACCTAATTCTAAACGAAGAGTCTCTGCAGAGAGAATTGCACATCTTGAAGAATTTCGGGTTCAGGGGAAAGGCCCAAAGTACCACACTTCAAGTTAGTTTAGGCAGCACTTCCTAGAAAAATCTTTTGGAAACCCCTCCGAGCTGAGGCCCCAGGATATCCCAGGGACATCTCTACCACTGCCCTTATCACAGCCTTTGAAATGACATATTGGTCTGACCATGATCTGCCCTGGTTTCTCCACAGGCAGGGACCACTGTTTTTGTCCTGGAGCCCTTTGTGCCTGACACTGTACTTGGCATGGAATGGGGCTTCAGCCAATATTTACTAAACTTAATGGAGCCATTTCTCAAGGTTCTTAAGTTCATAATGGCCTCTGTACATTTTGTTCAGCCCCCCCCTCTCAATTTTAAAAGGGCCATATGAAATTTAATACATTATTTCAGATTCATGAACACTTTGTTGGTTCTATTAGTCTTGTTAGAGGGGTCTATTATTACGGATCCTGTTAGAAGATACTACCCCTGTGGTAAGGTTTGCCATGAGGTTGTAGAAGCACCAGAAGGTAGTGGACACTATAATCGCCTTGGCTTTCCAACCTTATGTAGGAAGACAAGCTTAGACATTGTCTCCTCAAATTCTAGCTTAATAACCTGGAGCTCATGTTCAGGTATTTTCCCAAAGATGTTCCTCAAGCAGCAGAATCAGGACCAAAACCCAGTCACATGAGCCTCGTGCTGGTCCACAAACCCCTTATCCATCCATGAGACCTGCCCACCTGACTTGCAGCCTTTCTGTCCCCTTAAGGCTGTTGGCTGTGCTCCCTGCTTAAACCAGTGTCCAGGGGCTGCGGGCTGGGCAAGTCTTCCAGTGAGGAGCAACTGCTACTCCTCCTGCAAGGACATCAGGCCCAAAAGACAAAGAGAGACTTTGTGCTTGGCTTCCGCTACCCTGGAAGCCACTCATGCAGCATCTGTGGCTCCTGCGGCTTCTCGGGTCAGCTGTGAGAAGTGCTGTTATTCCTACAACACAGAAGAGGAGTGGGCTCCTTTGTGGTTATGGAGGCAGTCCTTCATCAAGAGTTGTAAAGGGCCTGATTGTTGTGGTAACAATGGGGGTCATTGATGGGAGAACCGCTAAAGACCTGCAGAGAAGAGGAGGAATTCCCCACGAGGGCAACCACAGCCTCGGTCATAGCCACAGCCTCAGCCACAGCCTTGGATACAGCAACAGCCTCCTCAGATGCCACAGCCACAGCCACAGCCACAGCCACAGCCACAGCTACAACCTCAGCCTCAGTCACAACCTCAGCCACAGCCTTGGATACAGCAACAGCCTCCTCAGATACAGACACAGTCACAGCCACAGCTACAACCAGAGCCACAGCCACATGGGCCCCTCCCTGCCTGGGCTCTCCAGGGCCTTGTTACACTTGTGTAGGAGCTGATGAGACACGTGCCAATTACATACACTCCCTCCAAATCTCTAAAGAAGCGAGTCCCAGCCTCTTGTTTGCAGGGAACACACAGACCCCTTTTGGTTCACAGGCCTAGGATGGGTCAGGAGCCTCTAATTTTCCCAGGGGTCTCCCTTTCCTCTCTCTTCCAAGCACATCAAAGTTCCCTAGGCTTTCCTTTGACTTTGGCAGCTGCTGTGTATTAACCTGGCCTTTCTCCACAACCTGGAGGAGGAAGATGGGCAGCAAATCTCCCTTTGCTGGAGAAGCATGAGAACCAGGCTCCTGAGGAGCAACACCTGGTTCTAGACTCTTCCTTTTCATTCTGCTCCCATTTTCCAGTAATGGCGGCCAGGTGCTATGACATCCTGAGAGACGGTGGAAGGAGCCTGTTAGCTCTTCCTTCCTTCACAAGCTCCACCACAAAGGGGGTTTTAGTTGACTTTTAAAAAATGATAATAATGAAACTTTGACTTGAACTGTGTTGAAAGCCTGAATCCCAGTTCAGAGCTGGGAAACGGGAAGCAGCAGGGATGATGGGCAGCTTCAGTGCCACGAGGGGTTGCCAAGAGGGCTGTGCACAGCCTGTGCCCGCTGTTGAGTCACCAAGGCCCAGACTTCCCAGAGGTGTCTTCTGGCTTCCCACAGTGGGGAAGACTGGAAATGGTGGCCGTGGGGAGTAAGCATGAGAGGAGACGCAGAGGCTGTCAGTGGCAAAGGGGACCCACACAGTGGACACTGGCCCAGACCCAGAGTGTTCTCTTCCCAACCCCACACAGCCCTGCAGGAAAGAAGTCTGGTGGCTGTGTGTGGCTACGCAGGCTGTGCACCCTGGGGCACCAACCGCTGGGCAGAAAAAGAACCCCTGCAGTTCTGAAGCTTCAGAGGCCCATCCCCAACCCATCACCCTAGGAACCCTGAATACTCTGCTTCGGGCTGCTACCCTGGAGGGAGGGCAGAGGTATCCCGGTGGTGGTGACTGTGCTGTGGTGATGGCGGCTGTGGGTGGAGGCAAAGCCAGCTCTCTCTTTGTGAGGAGGAAGGTCAAGGGGGAAGCCACAATAAGGCAGGCTGCGGAAGAACAAACCCTGTGGGAGCACATGGAAGAGCAATGACCCAGCCCTAGGGAAGATGAGGGCACCCAGCAGGCTCCCGAGATGCATGGATGTCTAAGCAGTTACCACAGGCAGTCGCTTTACGAAAGCCACCTACAACAGGCCCTTCTGGAGTGTACCAATCCTAAACTGGGTGCCCATGAGGATAACCTCAGAGTCTCCAGCTTCCACTGATTGGGGCAAGGGGTTCGGGGATCACAGCTCATCGTAAGGAGACACCAGCTTATGCTGGCACTGAGTAGAAAACAGAATTGACCCTCCACAACTCAGGCAGGCAGGGGAACTTTCCAAGGCTACCCCATCTCCCTACTGTCAGGGCTTCCAAAGGCTGCAGTTCAATAATTCACCACGGAAGCGGTCACATCACTGAGAGTCAAACCCTTCCATTCGGCTCCTTCTTCCCCTGTTAGCCCAACATTTTATTTAATTTTTTTTTGTAGCCAAATAAGGATAAATATCACCAGTAGGGGGTAGATGTCTAAAATCCAAACTCTGAAGTGTTCTTCTTATGTGGAAATGGCTGTGCACACAGTGCTAAATGGTTTCCATATCAATATTGCTTCGTTTATGGATCACTTCAAATGCTGTTCACAAAGATCACACCAGAAAGCAGAAATATCAAGGGCATGAAGGGCCCTTTTCAAGGGGAGCCTTTTTAATAATAAAATTAACATTTCAGACCCACACTTCACTGTGACCGAGAATGTGGTGTCTTTAATACTGTGCAGGGGTGAAACACCCACAAATCAGCCCCCGACTGCCACCAACGGGAGACCCAATTTGAGAGGTGAGCTCCCAGAATCTGTTCTGAAGTTTTCATCAGGATGAGCTAGCAGTGAGTACACAGGCCTCTATGTACTACAGCGTGTACGCTTAAAATAGCTTTTAGTTTTTAAGGGACGATTTGGGCTATGTATGATCTAATTTTAAAGTTTCTTTATTTTGAAACCCCCCTCCCCCGCTGCCTTCCAGTGCTCTAACACTCCCATAAACTAACCAGTTTCTGCCCACGTCTTCCCTTGATAACACACCATCAAGGCTAATGGGTTGTGAGATTAGAAGTGTGTGATAGTAGAAGCCCATCATGTGGGGATAGTAAATACACCAGACAGACACAGGAAGGGGAACATTTTTGTAAGAGTGTACTATGGGTGGACATGAGAGTGGTGTGTAGTGTGTGCGGGGTGTGTAGTGTGTGAGGTGTGTAGTGTGGGGTGTGTGTAGTGTGTGTGAGGTGAGTAGTGTGTGTGAGGTGTGTAGTGTGTGAGGTGTGTAGTGTGTGAGGTGTGTAGTGTGTGAGGTGTGTAGTGTGTGAGGTGAGTAGTGTGTGTGAGGTGTGTAGTGTGTG
>NC_022021.1:5851515-5857568 GCF_000317375.1 Microtus ochrogaster
GTAGAGAAACCTTGTCTTGAAAAAAAGAAAGAAACACTTAATTTCACATTATGTGAACCTCAATAAATTGTGTTAAAATACAAATTCCTTAGCGCCTCCATTGTAAATTCAGCTTCAGGAGCTTTGTTATGTAAGCTCCAAATCTTCATCTTAGAAAGCCAAATCTGCAGTCCTATTGCAGGTGGCCCAGGAACCATATATTTAGAAACATCAAGACAGTATCACCTGGGAAATGAAGAAATGGGCCACTTGTCAGATAAAGGAAATTACCAAAGAGCTGAGCACTAATTAGCTCTTATGTTGTACAAAGAGAACACTTAGAATTGAGACAGAAAAATAGGTATTCACTATCCAAATGTCGATGACTTTCAAAATATCATAAGATCATTTTTCGTAGTGCCTTTTTAAAATGAGCGCAGGAGCCCAGAGTCCACACGGGTTATGCCAAGCACACCACCACAGTGGAAAAAAAAAAAGTTCTCAGTGGGCAGGTGCAAGTCTGATTCATTTGTGAAAGTAATGCTCCTGCCTGAAATCCCAGCACAGGAAGCTGAGGCAGAACTAACATCACAGGTTCAAGGCCAGTCAAGTTACACCTCACTGGAAATCAGCCTAGGCTACATTGCAAGAACATGTATCAAAAACAAGCAGTTGTTTAAATAATAAAACTAAATTTATTTTATTTTAAAATATAAGTAATAAATAAGTTTAAAAATAAAAAGTAACATTAATACTAAAACCAAAAACAAATAAATTCATTATAACACCAGAAATGGTCTTCTTGCCTCTGTCCTCCTGCACAGTTCTAAGGGGTTACTGAAACATCGCTCATTTAGACACGAGCCATTCCATCACCACCTCAGGGTGAGCAAGAGGAGAGAGGCCTAGTCATTCGGTGGACCAGTTCTTGGCTGTCAGCAGGAAGGAAACCCGACACCTGCATCAGCTGGGATGGGGTAGGGGTTGAGAGCATTGTGCTAAGTGAAAGAAGTCACAAAGGAGAAAGGACAAATACTGCCTGCTTCTCACTCCTGCTGGAGCCTCAAAAGGCCAGACTCAGAAAATAGTGATGACTGCAGGGACTGGGAAGGAGGAGGAGGAGGTGGAGTTGCATATGAACACAGTTTCAGTCTTCCTGGAGTCTGACTGTACGACCTATAGGAAAACCACGCGAAGAGCTGTACTCTAAAAACAGCTACGGGCCCGGGAGGCAGAGTACCCAGAATGTGCAAGGCCCAACACGACAAACTGAGAACAAAGAGACTAACATGGTGAGTTTCGTGTCATGTATATTTTACCACAATTAAAAACATGAAAAGGCTGGGTAGTGATGGCACACGCCTTTAATCCCAACACTTGGGAGGCTGAGGCAGGCGGATCTCTGTGAGTTCCAGGCCAACCTGGGCTATAGAGTGAGTTCTAGGACAGCCAAGGCTACACAAAGAAACCCTGTCTCAAAAAAAATTAATAATAATAATAAATTTAAATTAAGATATATTTCCGCTCTCCCTCCCTCTCACTTTCTCTCTTATGCCCACCTCCATTCCCTCATTTCCTTCCTTTTCTTATTACACAGAGCAAGGAACGAATTCTGCAGGTAAAGAATTCCACCATCATGCAGCTTCTAAACCTCTTCCTCCTTCTCCGGGGTGAACTGCTTTGCCATTTGACCTGTCTGTGGCTTTGCCTACATTCACTCATGCCCACCTGAACACAGACGTGCGTACACTCTCACACTCACATACACGCCCCATTTTGAACCAGCCTGGTCTTAACTCATCACACTGGCTGGATCATCGCTTAAAGAATATGAGGGCTGTCCCGTCTCTTTCTTCCAGATACGAGAAGGCTGTTGGCCTTTGGTTTGCTGACTCCACTATGCCTGCCCTTCTGGAGCAGAGCGGTCTGACGATTCCTGAAGGTGCCGTTTGGTTCCTCTTCCCTAGGTTGAAGGACCACGGTGGCTGCTGCCTCCGGCCTTTTCCTGGCTGATCGGAAGCCTGGGAGCCTTGCGCTCAGCAGTGTAGCCTCGCCATCAGCCAGATGATTGGCAGCTGAAGGGCTTTTTGCTGGAAGTCACCCATTTCCATCAGCGCCGTGGGCTCCAACACAAAAACCAACCTGTCTCCTACCACGTGAGGTTGGTGGGGACTTGGGGAAATGGTAATCGCAGGAAGCAAGCATCTGGGGGCCAAAGGGTAAATCTTACCACTTTACTAAAATATGAGCAGCGATATCGATCTGGGAGGGGGACGGACAACCCTACCCTCTAGCCTTTTCTAAATTGAGATCATAGTCCTACTATACATTGAAAGATGTTATCAGTCCCAAAGAGGAAGTGTGGTCCTCCAGCAACTAAGGTCTGCTAAAATGTACCTGAGTCCGTTGAGAACTGAGCAGCGGACTGGGAGAGCCGGGAATAATGAGCCACCGCACCCCATTGAAATGTAATTACACAGCCCTCTTGTTCTTAAACCTAGAAGGTGAAAGGAAGATGGAGGGTGAATGTAAAACCCGCTGACCCTTCAAACTTTAATTTACGCTCTGCATTCGCTCGCCCTTCTGATAGGTTTTAGAAAGGTCATAATTTAGGGTATTTTGCAGTTGATAAATGATCTGTATGTTTGCGTTCACACGCACCGATTGATTTGTTATAGCCAAAATATTGTTTCTATAACAACCCAAGGGCTCTTAACTAGACAAACGGCAAAGCAGAATCCAAGGGGAGGCAGAAGGAAATCCAGGCCAGCCCAGGAGGGGGTGGCCTTTGCCCAGAGACCCAGGGTGATGGAGTGCTGGTGAGGATGCAGATACCGGGAGACCTGGTGGGGGGAGGAAGTCCTGGCCTGAGCAGGTGGAGCAGAGGCTTTTGTTCTTGGCAGGGCCCTGCCATGGTTTCTTCAAGGCCTCTGCCCAGCGTGGGTGGCTTGCCACTAATGCCCAGGCAAGTCTTGTCAAGACTTTCAAGTTGAGCCCCCTTGGGTGCAGGAGAAACCAGTGAGGTTGTTAGGGCAATTTTCCCGCCTTTCCAGTCTTGGAAGAGGCTCCTGTTTCCGGGCCCAGTTGATGCATTATGCATCAGGACTGCCTGCAACTGACAGCCCCTCAGCCAACATCGACTTGAAAAGCGATGGTGCTAATCAAAGCCGACACATTTGAATGTCCAGACACACACACAGAGAAATTTACTAATCAAAAAGTGTATTTCCTAGGGCTGTCTCCAGAGAAATCCGAGGGAAGAAATTGGAATAATTTATTAGCTTACAAGTTTTCGTTGACAGTTAGCCCAAAGCTATTTATCTCTGTAATAGAGAACGTCTCCAATGTGGCAAAATTGACCAAATCAAACAGCTTTGATCAGAAAATGAATCTGGCAAGCCTGCCTGTCGGAGGGTCCCAGGAGAAAGAGGGGAAACAAACAAAAGATTTAACAAGTGGTCAAGAGGAGAAGGAGAGTAAGGAAAGGGACTGGGGAGAGAGAAAGAGCCAGAGAGAAGGACACAGAAAAAGAATTTTGCAAAGCTCCAGGCCAAGCTCTGGAACGAATTGTTGAAGAAATAAATGATGTTGCACACCATAACATTTAACATGGTGCCCGTGCATTTTCCTGGGCCGTGCAGCCCCAACTGATAGGGGATTTTTATGATAACAAGATGAAGACAAACTGCAGAGAGAAGAGGCTTGCTGGTGGTGGTGGCAAGGAGGAATTAAACACAGAAGGGCACAGAGAAATGCTGTTGCCTCTCCCAGCCCCCAGGTCTAGCAGGCAGCCATGATACCAGCTTTACCCAGCCTGCCTCAGTGGGCATGAGGCACTTGTTCAGTGGATGCTCAGCTGACTCATGGGGCAGGAGCTGTCACTACCTGTGAGTCTGAAGAAAGAGTTCGCTTTGGGGCTTCCCTTCTTATCCTTTCCTGGGAAATACTAGAAGATGGGGAATTGGAGAATCCCTTGGTGCCCTTCGCCTTCCTCCCTAGAGATACAAGTATGCCCGCCACATCTGGAGAGGGTATTAAATATGGCTTGAGAACCCCATGGTAGGGCCAAAAGATGACTCAGTGGATAAAAGGGTTTGCTGTGCAAGCCTGAACACATGGATTTGAGGCCTGGAAGCCAATTAAAATGGCGGTGTGTGTATCTGTAATCCTAGGACACACACACACCACACACACACACACACACACACACACACACACACACACACACGGGAGAGGTGGATGTGGGCCAGCCTGGAGTAATGGAAGAAACCACAGGAGAAACTCTGACTTAGCAAAGTAGAAGGTAAGAAAGGACTCCTGAAAGTTCTCTGGCTTCCACACATGCACCACGGCATGAACCCACCTAGGTTCATACAGCCGTGTGTGTACACACAATTAGTAAGAAACTTAAAAAAGATCTTTGGCAGATGAATCGGATAATTAAGAACTAGAACAAGACTCTTAAACTAATGATACATTGGCTTAAGGCCTTTTCCGTGGCCTCTATCACATGGGTCTACCAGTTGGCTTAAAGTCTTTCCCTTAGCATCTATCACATGGGTCCATCAGTTGGCTGAAGGCTTTTTTTCTTGGCATCTATCACATGGGTTTACCAAATTCTAGTTTTCCAATCCTAAAGATGCTCTCCCACTATGTCAACATAGTCCGTTTTCTAGGACCCAACCTCACTGGCAGGAGAGTTACTGTATTCAATGGCCAAGTAATTGAAAGAATGTTCCAGCAGTTAATATGTTTGCATCCAAAATGAGTGCTAAGGACCCATCATCAATACCACTGCCTATTAGTTTTAGGAAAGAGTTTGTGTAAGCTCTTTAGGTTGAAGCACATTCAAAATAACCAGGAAAGCTGGTGAGATAGGATATCAAAAACACTTTCTGCCAGTATTCCCTGAGTGGGTCTTGTTTGGTGTCAACATTGATGGAGACTTGGGTGGGTCTGAAGTCTGGGACCCAGATGAGACACTGTCTTGGGGACCTGTTTCCTGTCTTCTCTTTGTAAACAATGTGCTTTGGGTTGAATTTTGATTTGTATAGTAGGGGTTTATGTGGGAGTCAAAAGAGACAACTGGGCTGAGAGCATGCCTCAATGGTACCCCAGGTGTCTAACATGTGTCAGGCCCTGGCTTCTCTCCATGGCAATGTCAAACCAAAAGGAAACCCAAACTCCAAAGTCATGTCATAAGAAAACCGAAGTCCCACGTAAATGCTAGAGATTCCTCCTGCTGTTTCTGCCTGGGGGAGAAAGAGGATTAGCAATGGGACTTAATCAGCTGCATCTGACTGAGCTGGGAAGAGCCATGCCAGGAAGCCAAGCTGTACCCTCTGAAAACTGGCTTGCCACCTACAACTGAGAGGTGTTCCCTAGTGGTCATTACACGTCCTTCTCCCTTGTCTTCCTGCAGAGAACGGACTCACAACATCCCAGGATGCTGCTGTGCAAATACCAAATGCTTCTAGTGCCTGCCCTCCGTGGGCTATGTGTCCTTTCTCAGACGTCTGGGGGAAAGACACGATTGGCTTGAAGTCCTTCAGGGCTCTCAATCCAGGTGTAAGTCCCCATGTCTGTCATATGTGTGTGTCTTCTTGGAGCCATCGCTCCTGGCTAATTGAGTACTAACGGCGGATCACTAATTTTGCTTCACCAACCAAGTCCAGGTTAATTTGCTCTGTCAAAGGGCTTAGTGGACAGTATTGCAGTTCTGGGATTGCAAACACAAGCCACCACGCTCGGCTGTTTTATCGTGCGTCCTTGGGATCAAGCCCAGGTCTTCAGTGGATATACAGTGAGCACTTTACTGTTCGAGCCATCTTCCCAGGCCCCCTGCTTTATTATTAATTATTAACAAGACATTTAATTAATTAATTAATAAGGAAACATTTGCCTGTGTTCCTGGCAGCGGTCACAAACAGCTTCTTGGTTCGTTCTTTATGTTGTTGTTCCACTAGCCGGTTAGCCATGTGCTCATTATGCCACACGGTCTCCTGATCCTCCGCAGACTGGCCGCGTGGGGGCTCTGCTTACCATAGCCGCTGCTCTTCCATCTTGTGTTCCAC
>NC_022021.1:5857963-5874655 GCF_000317375.1 Microtus ochrogaster
CTCATTATGCCACACGGTCTCCTGATCCTCCGCAGACTGGCCGCGTGGGGGCTCTGCTTACCATAGCCGCTGCTCTTCCATCTTGCTATTAGCTCTTATTAACTCACCCGCTCATTACAAAGTTGGAGGATTCACCGCAGGCAGAAGGAAACCAGACTATCACAGCGCGGCTCTTACAAGCTATTGCCCAGAGTGGCCCGAGTCCATGTACTGTTTATTGGCCAAAGAAAATCACAGAGCCAGATGCAATTTGAAGTCAGTCTCCCCACGTGACTGGGGGAAGAGGGACACTAGAAATCTCCAGCCATGTGTCAACAGCTCCAGTCACGTTGAAACAATATTCTCGGTCACAAGGAGGAAGACGTGCAGGACTGTGATCCCAAGGGCGCACAATAAAACAGTCAAAGTCTTGTGACTCTCTCTGCCACTAGATAAGGCCTTGTCTTGCCCCTAACTCCACTGCTCTCCCATATTCTCCTCTGCAATGAAGGCTTAAGGCAGATCATCATCGTTCTGATTCTATACCAGAATGAGTCAGTCCCTCTGCTGGACCTTGGAGCCCACGAGCTTCCTGGTCAGCGGGACCACTTTCAGCTAGAGCCAATAGCCCAGGGAGGATGATGAAGGTGGTGGCAATGGGCTACTTGTGCACACTCTAGGGAAGCTGGAGAGAGTCGGCCAGTTCTTAGGTGTTTTGAGATGGTCCACACAAGGATGAAGAACGCACCAAGGTTTCCATGTCACACAGTCTACATTGCTAACGCTCTGTGACAAAGGTGTTTGAGTTTTAACTGCTTGTGACAGCACCTCCCAGTCGACTCGCAAATGTGCCTCACAGATCTGCATTTCTTGTTTTATAGAACAGATATGTTCCCTTTTTTTAAAGAATTGTCATAAAAACATAATTCAAAACTATAAAAATCGCTGCTGGCTTATGAAAATTTGCATCGGTCAAAGAAACGTGGTAACAAACGGCTTTTGAAGAGGTCACCCCTAGTTTCACTTTTTCCTCTGAGATGTTCTTTGTACACAAAACGCAAAGCCATCTAAAGATATGTTGGACTGCACTCGCGTAAACTGGTAAATGGTACCCTGCTTTTGTGTAAATACTGTCCAGCTAAAAAGCCTTACATTTACCTGGCACAGGGGTAGAAAGGGCATAAATGTAGTGCCAGACCAGAGTCCTGCTGGTGGTACTGCTTCTCAGTGCTGCTGATGAGTTTGGGCAGATGTGAGGGGCCTCTAGCATCTTGTGGATGAAGTAAGAATGGTGGTTATTTCTTGAGATTGTGTGAAGGGTATAGGGAAAGCCTTAGTTCAGCATGTCTGACACAGTATCCGGCAGGGAGAAGGTTCTCAACAAGAGGCATACGAAACAGGAAGAGGAGACTGTGTTATTGCCACTCTACCAGGTGAGAAAATGATCCTGGGAAGAGTGTGCTCGAGGTCTCCTTGGTTCTCCCTGGTACACCTTCCTGTCAGTCCCACAAAGAAGCCAGTATCTGCATGATGTGTTTAGTTGGCACACATCATCGTATATGTAACACTTTATGTGACTTTGGCTTTCTTTTATGCCAAACTGGTTATGTCCTAAGAACTGGGGCCAGGTCCCTGTGCTCCTGTGCACCTGTCTCTGTATGTGGGTGACTGGCAATCCAGAGTGCTTATCCGCCAGTCAAATGTCAAGTTCTTACAAGTCCTCTAAGCTGGCCAGGACAAGGTAGCTCATTCAATCATTAAGCTAAGACCTTGGTTTGCAGGAACCTTGTCTCCCGAGCTTAACAATTACAAAGAGCATAATAATTCATTTGAGAGTATTATGGGGAAATAATAATACCATCTACAATGCCAACATGATTAAGTGCTCTAATTTGTAGGGATCACCTTCCATGGGGGGCTTCTCAGAAGTTGGCTACATTCTGACTAGTGTGTATACTTTAAGAGGCACACTAAGGACCCACTAAGTGGATGCCTGGACCTAGGATCTGGTTATAGGTACAAGGCAGGCCTAGCCCTTGACCTCACTGGACTCATGGGTATGATAATGTTAACAAGCCGACACATGACATCTTTATGAAGTGATGGTCGAATGGAAATGCCCCCCCCAAGCTGTTTTGTTTGAAAATGTGATTCTGGGCTAAAAGTGTGTTTGGGGCTGGCCACCTGGCTTATAGAGGTGGGTCACTGAAAGTGAACCTTTGGGTGTTATAACAACCTTCCAGCCCAAGCTCCACGTGCCCTTTGGGTACCATGTGAAAAGCCACTGTTACAATCACCACTACTGTGGAGCAATCCACACACACAGTTTGATGGAAGCTCTGCCTC
Organism: Microtus ochrogaster; assembly: GCF_000317375.1. Taxonomy (NCBI): domain Eukaryota; kingdom Metazoa; phylum Chordata; class Mammalia; order Rodentia; family Cricetidae; genus Microtus; species Microtus ochrogaster. Next base: position 5,860,289 of record NC_022021.1, read on the forward strand.
AGCTCCCTCCTCCCTCTCCAAACTTCACCCCTCAGAAAGCCCACCAAGGTGAAGCTCCTCCCCCTGAGATGCTCAAGACCTGGCCTACGGAGTATTTAAGACTGGTCTCTAGGCCTGACACATGGTTTTTCCTCTCTCCACCCTCCAGACCACCTGGGAGTTGCTTTGCTCAGATTAAACCTGGTCTTATTAATTTGGCCTGATCTGATTTATTGCATTGGCAGAGACTTAATATCAGGGTATAGAAAACCTTAATCGCACGACGATGCCTTCCTTGCCCAGATGAGCTGCACTCTCAAATCCTTCTTCCTCATGTTTCTGTCAGGAATTTGGTCACAGTGACAAGAAAAAATAGCTAACACAAAAGTATACTAAGCTAAGTGAAGAACAAACAAAAAGAAAACTGGGGTGATGGGGAAGTCGAAGAGCATCTTCATGAAAAAGTGACATTTTTAAAATTGATTTTATTGAGCTCTACATTTTTCTCTGCTCCTCTCTCTGCCTCTCCCCTCCCCTTCAACCCTCTCCAATGGTCCCCATGCTCCTAATTTACTCAGGAGATCTTGTCTTTTACTACTTCCCATGTAGATTAGATCCATGCATGTCTCTCTTAGTGTCCTCATTGTTGCCTAGGTTTTCTGGAATTGTGATTTCTAAGCTGGTTTTCTTTACTTTATGTTTAAAAACCACTTATGAGTGAGTACATATGATAATTGTCTTTCTGGGTCTGGGTTATCTCACTCAAAATGATGTTTTCTAGATCCATCCATTTGCCTGCAAATTTCAAGATGTCATTATTTTTTTCTGCTGTGTAATTCCCTTGTGTAAATGTACCACGTTTTCCTTATCCATTCTTCAGTCAAGGGGCATTTATGTTGTTTCCAGGTCTGGCTATTATGAACAATGCTGCTATGAACATAGTTGAACACATGTCCTTGTGGTACAATTGAGCATTCTTTGAATATATACCCAAAATTATATTGCTGGGTCTTGAGGAAGGTTGTTTTCTAATTTTCTGAGAAATTGCCACACTGATATCCAAAGGGGCTGTACCAGCTTGCACTCCCACCAGCAATGCAGAAGTGTTCCCATTACCCCACAACCTCTTCAGCATAAGTTGTTATTAGTGTTTTTGATCTTGGCCATTCTTACAGGTGTAAGATGGAATCTCAGAGTTGTTTTGATTTGCATTTCTCTGATGACTAAGGATGTTGAACATGTCCTTAAGCATCTTTCAGCCATTTTAGATTCCTCCGTTGAGAGTTCTCTGTTTAAGTCTGTACTCCATTTTTTATTGGATTATTTGATTTTTTGATGACCAATTTCTTGAGTTCTTTGTATATTTTGGAGGTCAGCCCTCTATCTGATGTGGGGTTGGTGAAGACCTTTTCCCATTCTGTAGGCTGCCGTTTTTTCTTGTTGACCGTGTCCTTTGCTTTACAGAAGCTTTGCAGTTTCAGGAGGTCCCATTTATTAATTGTTTCTCTCAGTGTCTGTGCTACTGAGGTTATATTTAGGAAGTGGTCTCCTGTGCCAATGCATTCGAGTGTACTTCCCATGAAAAGATGACATTTCTACTGAGACATGAGAAAAGTTGATAAAACCAGTGAGGCAGAGAGTGGGAGAGGGACATTGCAAGTGGAAGGATGGACACGTGGGGCCTGAGGTTGGGGAGAACTTGAAACTAAAATAAAGTTGGGTGGTGAGCACAGCTTAGGACCTAGAAAGACACAAAACAGGGGCCCCAGGGGAGCGCGGTGGAGGGGCAGGGCCAGATTCTTATAGGGTAGGTGAACTGAGTTGCAATTGGAAAACCCTAAAGAGAGAAAGCATGGGATTAACCTGAGGTCTTAAAGACCTCTCAGCCTTTGAGTAAAGGAGTAGATTTTATTTAAGAATAAGTTTCATATAAGCCCGGGAAGGAGTGAGCATGGCCAGGAGGTTGTTGTATGGCCACAGCCAAGGATGAGGGTGTCTGCATGGGTGGTGGCCTTGAAGCGAATGGAACTTTGAGACACTTCAGGGCGGAACTTGGTCTGTGAGGCAGCTTAAAGAAGCTCAGGGGGGTGGGGACCTGCTCTGGTGTCAGCGGGTGGGACTGTCTCTGCCAAACAGCGAAGGGAAGGGGACACTTGGGTTTATAGAGGAGACTTGGGAAATGCAACTGCTGAGATGCGTGTAAGCCTGGCGTTTATCCCTTCTGGCCATTTTATCTTTAGAAATTGACGGCCTTGCCTATGGGAACGAGGGTGACAATGAGCGACTGAGGTTGGCAATGGCAGGGAAGATGAAGGGCCTTGGACAGAGTCTGGCAGGCTTTGTTCAAGGTTTATTCTACCAAAATCAATGATAGGCTAATGAATGTAATAGATGACACAGGAAAGAGAAAGATGATGCGTGTTTCTGGGTGTGGGGGTGATGGTCTGAGATTTGGAAGGGGGCAGCCAGCGAGAGGATCAGAGTTTGCCATCTGGCCATCTTGCATCTGAGACACTTTTGGGGTTCACAGGAAGAGAGGGTTATGGATGCAGGATTCCTGGACTTCCACACTGGAGAGCTTGGCATACCCATGGTATACCATGCCAGGCCACTAAGATCATACTTCTCGCAGAAAGAGCGTAGAAGCATTGAAAGGGTCTCAAGGCTGATTTGGACCCATGAACGGGTGAAAGATTTGGGCCAGAATCCAGGGGAAGGAGGCATCTCAGATGCAAATAAAAAAAAAGAGGGGGTAGATGGTCCTACAATGAGGGGCGGAGCCACAGGAGAGGGCATGGAGGTCATTTAGGACCCTGATGACTTAGAGGGCAGAGGATGAATCGGGATGATATCTACCAGGCTGAGAACAGGAGATGCGTTCTGTGAACAGAGGGTAAATAGAGAGGGTAGCCAGAGAGGCAGCCAGGCACAAGAGGAGGGTGTGACTCGCTTTGGTTTGTGTATGGAGAACCAGCATGTCTAGCCACCAGGGATGACATCGTAGTCAAGTAGAGAGGGCGAGAGAAAAGACGGTGGCATGAAAGAACCGACAGACACCACAGCTGATCTTCCGTCCACGTTCCCGGGAAGTTCCCGGAAGCACTGAAGGGGTGGTGTCTCTCAGGGCCTCAAGACTTTGCGGGACATTGTCCCCTCCCCCGCAGAATGGGGTGACCTGGCCCCAGGAGGAGGAACTCAGAGGAGCGGGGAAGGAGAACTGGGGAATGAGAGAGGATAATAAAAGAAGAAAGTAGATATGGGAAGGCAGCCCTTTCCAGGTAGTGAGGCTCGGGCGACATGGGGGAGAGGGTGCCATCTCAGGTACCAGGAGCCACAGGCTTGCTAGGTTTAGAACTCACAGCCTTCTTGGATCAGGAGCCCCTCTCTCAGGACTGAGGGACTAGACTCTTGTTTTTCCTTTTGGTAGTCACGGTTTCCACTGAGGTCCTGAGCCACAGAGGGCTGTGGTAAAATGCAAGCATCCTGCACCCCCTGTCGCTTGGGGCTGTGTCCCGGCCGGGAGACTTGGGGCTGTGTCCTGCCTGGGAGAGGTGAGCCTAGGAGAGGCGAGGAGAGAAGAAGGCTTGCCCTCGCCAGCGTCATTCACTCTCTGAGGCATGAGATCTGATTACCAGCCTTTTAACACGCATGGCAGCAAGCGTTAATATTAGCTGCCGGATTGTCTAGCCCCCTTTTAAATTCATCTCCAATGCTAGGCTCTTTGACCCCTGGAGGTAAGGATGCCACAGGCTGACTTCATGCCACTTAAGGCTGCTCTGTCCTCTACAGCGGTCCCACGTTCCTTTAAATAAATGGTGTAAGATCAAAGAGAGGCCAAGTTCTCAGGAGTCAATACTGTATTTCACTGAAGCGCCTGTCTGCTTTATAAAAGGCAGCCAGCAAGGGTCTTTTTGTCTCCACTTCATCCTTCCCTTAGCCCTCTACACACGAGACACATTTTAAAAAAATAATTAACTTTAGTTGATGCACAGAAGAAATGTCATTTTTATTGTGATTGGTATAGTTGACTTATTGTTCTACCAAGAATATTAGAAGTAGAAACTGCTGGGATGGAGGATGGCTCAACAGTCAAGAGTACCAGTTGCTCTGTCAGAGGACTGGGGTTCAATTCCTGGTGCCCACATGGAAGCTCACCACCACCTCTAGCGCCAGTCCCAGAGGATCTGACGCCCCCTTCTGGCCTCTGTAGGTAGTGCACATACATGCCGGCAAAAACAAAAAACAAAAAAACAAAAAAAACCCTTCATACACATAAAATAATAAAACAAATTTTAGAAGTAAAGATATCCACCAAAGATCATTGGCTAATATACTTATTATCTTAAATATCTTTCTCTGTTTCCTCAAAATTTATTCATTAACCAGAAAGAAATCCATCTTTTTCTGTGCTCTAAGTCCACTGTTGGAGGTGTTTCTTCAAGTTCATCGAGAGAACCATTTTCTAACGTCTATGTGGTGGGCAGCTTGGAAGCAAGACCTGAGCCCATTGGTGGAAGGAGGAGGAGACCCAAATTCTAAAAGCAGGAGTCCTCCCTTGGCTCCGTTCGCTGGGAGTGCGACAGCCCTCTCCACTGCCACTGGTTGCATCCTTGATGGCCTTAGAGCTCTGACAAAGCATCTCTTCTGAAGAGTGCATGCTGCTCTGCTCCCCGACCCTTCCGACTTCCGCCCACATGGGCGCCTGCACTTTTTCCGTGGAGGGCTTTCTCCCGCCCATTCTGTGACACATGACTCTGCCTTCACTCCCCCCAAGAGGTGGCTTTTAAATGCTCTTTGCCACCAATGCATTGCTTCAGCTGGTGCAGCGCCTTTCTCTGGCTTTGTGCAGCGGTTTTCACTAAGGCAGACAATGGTGGCCCAGAAACAAATAACAACTAAAGGGCGGCGACTGTGGAGCCACTGATGGCCTGGCTACCTTCTGAAGGCATCGCACAGACTAAACTATAAACAGAAATAAAAGGAGAAGACCACAGAGCTCAGCAGCGAGATGGAGGGCCTGACCTCTGTCTCGTATTATCTCTTTAGGTTTTGGAGCTGTACCAACAACCCAAAACTTGTTTGGAGCTGGGTACTTTGTGAGAGCTTAGACAAAAAGGAGAATGGCTTTTCCACATCTCCATGAAGACAGAAACCTAGCAGCCATGGCTCAAGATGAAGATTGTTACACATTTCCCAACCACTAAAAAGATATTAAAAATCAGTGTGGCTATGTGAAATCTTTTCATTACATAAACATGTAATGAAAAGAAGTGATTTTGCTGTAAGCATTTAAAAATATATAAAGATAATATCTATAGTTTATGATGCTCCTGCTATTTTGACTAGCGGTTTTATTTCTTGGTATATTAGGTTAATGTTCAAGGTCCATTCTGGGTATCAGCTTGAAAAATTAATGTCTCTGTGTGAACACAAGAAAAATCAGATCTCATTTTGTAGGCGTCTTTGCTTCCAATGACCGGAATCAACATATCCAGCCATTCACACACCACTTCTCAAGTGCCAGCATACCGGTGTTTATTCTCCTAATATTTATTGCAGGCTTGCTAGGCCAGGTGTTGTTATGAATGCCTTGATGGGTTCGTTTTGTCTCTGTGACAACGCCAAGGCTTCCCTCTAGAGTTAGATGAGGGAACTGAGGCCCAGGCAGGTCCAGCAATCCAAGGTCATAGTGTGAACGTCTCTAGAGCCTAGCTCATCTTGTCTGATTCCCATCCCTTCCTCCACAGTGGGCTCCTGCCGTGGTGGAGGAATAACTTGAGAAAGCACGGGCAAGAAGAAGAAGTTGAAATTACACGACCAATCTGGAAGGGGATGTTGTATAAAGTATGATATCAGATTGGGGACTGACATTCCAACTCTCCCTTGATATGACTCTGCAGTCTGGGACAGGGGTGGGCACTCGGCATTTCTCTTAGCCAATATGTAGATATTGACCTGAGAGATAGTGTGGGGGGTGGGTAGTAATGCGGTGTGCTTGTAATGTGAAGCCCCCAAAAGTCTCTACTTTAGTGTTCCTCATTTCGTTACTCCAGTTTTTCTTTAACCCAGGACCACACTTGAATGGAAAATTAAAATTTCCAGTATGATTTCTTACAGCCAAACAAAAGGAAATGAGAAAAGAATGCCCCCACCCCACAAGCAACATTATTTACTTACAAACACGGTCTCTGGGGATGGACCTTCGCCAGTCAGCGAACCTAGGGTATTTTCATACGATGCTCAGGCCATCCTCTCCCGGCCTTAGCGTGTCCTCCCTGAGGGCCTTCATCAGACATCAGGACAGATGGCAGCCTTCACTTTTACTAAATCTGAATCCGGCAACATCTTTACTTTCTCTCCAACTTTTAAGTTGTTTGATGGAGCTGCCTAATTTCCCTTCTAAACTCAGATGCGCTCATTTTTTCTACTTCCCTGGGACCTCTGTCCCTCTCTCCCAGTCAGATTGAGTTAATCATTTCCACTCTCATCTGCTCCCCACTTGATTAAATCCTAAATTTTATCATCAAAGTATTTTCAGGAGATAATACATTATAAAAGTTAAAGTAATATTTAATTAGCACCATAATATGTTCATAATTGCATCTCCCATAAAGTTCCCTAAAATGATGGAATTCTCATCGAAATCAAAGTTTGAGTATTCTACCACACATTTTCCAAAATATGATATGGTGGACTTTTCCTTTATAAACTGTTTTCTTTACACAAAGCCAGGAGAAATGATATTACTGATCAATATTACTTCATTCCAAACAACACAAAATACAGGATGGCGGTCATGATCCTGTAGCAATTTGTACTTGGTGTTGAGAAACAAGTTCCTATAATTATAGTAACTAATTAATTAAAGTAATTACATATCATGTGGTTAGTACACAAGTCTCTATCATGTCAGTGTGTGATAAAGCCACAAGTTTCATTTTTCCTTGGGCCAAAAGGTCCCAGACAACAATTTCTTAAAACATTCCTTTTGATCAAAATGCTTCTCTTGGTCTCTGTAGTCTAAGACTCTATTTGCCTCTGAACAGGTTTGTGTGGTTTCTGGAAATAGCATGAAGGTCTTTACGCTGCCGGATGGATTTGCCCAAATCAATTTGGCCCTTTGGACAACCCTGAGGGTCGAGGCAATAAGAAAATATCAGATTGGCTAAAAATTGCTTAATCAACTTGAGGCAAGTCAACCCCATGGCTAAACGCATCAAGTCAGCTCAGGCTTACAGACAGCATTCATTTAAAGCGGGCAGAAGAGGAGCTGCTGTCGTTCCCCATCACTGCAAACCACAGGAGGGGTGGGGAGTAGCAGACTGCAGCAAACTCCAGAAAAGAATCCAAGCCCCTTATCTCGCCCAGGGGACAGACCCAGCCTGGGAGTGTCCTCAGCTCCATTCTTTCCAGGGCACCATCAAGCCCATGCCTGACACAGGAGCGTCTTTTAGCTCAGAGGAGCATGTGTCTAACGGGAGGGAACAACCTGGGGCATAAAGTGCTTGCTGCAGAAGTGTGAGAGCCTGTGTTAGGATCCTGTCCAACACCCCTGTGAAAACCAGGCATGGTGGCGCCAGCCTGTAACCCCGGTGCTATGGCATGCAGACAACTGGATTCTGTGAGCTTGCTGGCCAGCCAGTCTATCCAATACTGCAAACTCTGGGTTCAGTGACAGACCTTGCCTCAAATATAAGATGGAGGGACCAACAAGATGCCTGAGCAGGGAAAGGCACTTGCTGCTAAGTCTGATGTTCCAAGTTCAATCCCAGGATTCCACGTGGTAGGAGAAGAATTGGCTCTTGAAGGTCATGACACAGGGCACACACACACACACACACACACACACACACACACACACACAGAAAGAGAGAGAGAGAAACAGATACACACAGAGAGAGACAGAGAGAGGGGAAGAGAGACAGAGACAAGTAATTTTTTAAAACAGAGGAGGTGAGGAATCTGTCAATATTGACACCTCTCTTCAGGGGCAATATTTCTAATAAGGGTTCTTTTCTCTCTCCCGGTTCCAATTCTGCCTCCATTATTGTAGTCTCGGAAACAGTCACACCTGTTGACACTCAGCCATCACAACAAAAGCCCTGAAACACAGCAGGAAGAGCCTTTGAATTTGTTTGCGCTTTTAGCTATTTCAGAGGGAAAGGTGGTGTCACCACAATCCATTAAAGCCCCACACTGTAGGCAACAAGACTAAAAGTCTGCCCTAGAAAAGTGCCACCTGTGGCCACTCCGAAAGGAAGGTCCTTGGCAAACAATAGTCCGAATGAGCCGGTTTAATCAGGCAGGAGTCAAGACCACTGAGACATAAATTAAGCAATCACCCTTGAGTAGCAGTCAAGCAGCCAAAGCCCCCATAATCCCAATTAATCCCATTTTGTGTGGTTGCCCTTGGGCCAAGGGCAGAGGGGAAGCGAATTTGCACGCTCCAGTTCTGCACCAGCTCTTACCTCAACAGGGGTGGGTTAGTAATAAAGGAAGGCACCTGTGTAAGGGCGCTCCTGTGGAGGTGGCGTGGTGGTTCTCAGAGCCCTCCCCTCCCCTGCTTCTGTGATCTGTCAGTGAGAACTTCCCTCAAGGGCACCCTCCACTTTCTGAGAGTCGGAGGCTTGTGGTCTGTTGAAGACAGATATGACGCTATTTCTTCTCTCTTTGTTTGTAAGAACTGACTTCCTATCCCCACTTCCGATGCCACGCGGGACGAACAAAACGCTCTACAAATCTTCTGGAAACTCGTCTCTGTCCCATTTGTACTTCTGTCTGGTAGAAAAGTTGGCACGCTTTCCAGAACTGGGAAAGAGCCCTCGGGACGGTGGTCTTGAGACTGCAAGGGCCGCTCCACACTTCCCCTGCTCCTTGTGCGGAGGACTAAAGGAGTCCAATCCCCACCGGCTCGTACTTGTCCTGCAGACTTCACTGCCCAGGCTCACGGGTTCCCTTCTTTTTTTTTTTTTGTTTGTTTGTTTATTATTATGTATACAATGTTTTGTCTGTGTGTATGTCTGCAGGCCAGAAGAGGGCACCAGACCTCATTACAGATGGTTGTGAGCCATCATGTGGTTGCTGGGAATTGAACTCCGGACCTTTGGAAGAGCAGGCAATGCTCTTAACCACTGAGCCATCTCTCCAGCCCACGGGTTCCCTTCTTTACAGAAGCCTATCTGTATGTCTGGTGGAGCGTGTAAGACTGTGGGCCCAAGGCTGATGTGTGGGTGATTGCCATGGACTGCCTGGTGGCCGCTTGGAGCTTCTCTTCCCTTTTGCACACCCACCAACAGGCCCTGTCTCCAAGATTTCCTTGCTGCTGGGCAGTCAGGTAATGGGCCCCAGTAGAACCTGAGCCCAAGTGACATGCGTCAAACAGTTTTCCTGAATATGCTCCTCCAGGCCCACCATTCTCCTTTCTTCCCTTTCTGGTTGACAGGAAGAGAGATGCCTCTCCAATTCTGGGTCTCTTTAGGGGGTCACGTTTCAAAGGTGGCAGTGTCCGAATTAGCCTGGGTCCTGGACTGATGACCAGGAGCAGAGTCCTTGAGCAGAGAGGAGAGAATTTGCACAGCTGGTTCTGTATCCACTCCTGTCTTTGCAGGCGTTGACTCTGTAAGGAAGGTCTGCAGGGTGACGTTAGGTGAGCAGAACAGCATTTTCATTGCACTGGGCAGTGACGTGTTTAGCTGTTTGTGTTTACTGATAGATTTCCTTATGTTGGCTGACGCGTTTCTTCCGGCCTGACCCACCCTAACCAGTAAGGCTCAGAACACTAGATTGCTGGAGAGATGTCCCAGAGAGTAAGAACACTGGCTACTCTTCCAGAGGACCCAGGTTCAATTCCCAGTACCTCTAAGGCATCTTACTGTAGTGTCTGTCACTACAGTGTCGGGGTATCTGACACCCTCTCCAGCTAAGTTCATGGTGCACAAACATCCATGTGGGCAAAATATCTGTACACCAAAAACAAAAACAAGAGAACAAAATTCAGCTTCTTGACCCCTTGAACCACTATATTCTCTGACAAGAGGTCAGGGAAGAGGGTATAGCCAGTGTGGCTAGTCTTCCTCAGTCCAACCTCATGCTTTAGAAGCTTCCTGCTGTTGCCAAAGCTCTGTCCTAAACTGTCTCTACCTCACTGTCCTTCCCAGTGCATAAGCCCTTTAGTTAGGCACTAGGGGTGGGAAGACATTAGGCTCCGAGGGGATCTTTCCGTTTGGAGACCCAGGCCTTTGTGGCCCTTGTGTATTTGTACAGACATTTCCTCCAAATTGAAACATTTCCTCCAGGAAGGAGGAGGGTGGCCCCGAGACTCAGAAAATAAACTTCCCAAGTCTGTGAAAAACTGAATCTCACAGCATTCCTGAGGGCCCCTCCCCAAAGCCTATGGGAGCAGTAAACAGTTCTTCGGGGAGCAGCTCAGAGCAGGGGAGCTTCTGAGTGGAGACTCCCTGGCCCGTGGAGCTGCCTGCAGAGAGTTCCCGGTTTGCCGCTTTTGAGAATCCACCCACTTTTCAGAGATGTAACTGCATTTGAGCCATCCCTGCATCGGAAAGAAACCCCAACAGAAACCCATTGGTTCACCAAACCAAACTTAGCCAGCATTGTGACTGTGGTCTGTCACGAGTTCTCTATGTGGGGTGAGTTAATGGCTGTGTTATGTCTCCCCAGTAAGCCTCACATGGCATATGTCTGCTGGGTTACTTCTATCAGAGGCATGGGAGGCAAGCTTAGTGAGAGCCATGGAGAGCAAGCCCTGACCTGGGGCCAAGAAGAAATCTGCATGCATCTCACTCCTGGAAGCCAGAAACCCTGCAACTTTCCACTCTAAATCAAATTTAGGAGACTGAGAGCCTGCGGGCTCTTGTATTAACCGCAATGAGTTCTTGTCACTTGAAGTCTCTGTTAAATGAAGAATGTCAAGTTTAATTCCCAGAATTTCAGTTGTTTAAATAAATTTGTTAAAAAGAAATAAAATAATGTCTCCTGTTATATTTATCTTTGAAGACCCTAAGCATACATTTGTTTAGAAGACGAACCAAGAAAGAGCATTAGCGTGCTCGGCACCAATATTCTGGAGAGATTGGATTTGGGGACTCTAATTAGCATTGAGAGCTGGACAAATGGGACATTAAGCACTTTGATCAGTGTTAAGTTTAAAGGAAAACCACCTGTATTTTAACTGGGCCCTGCTCTCTTCACTGAAAGGAAGAAAACCAATAGGTTAGCGGCCCGCCACCTTCCGGATGCTGCGACCCTCTAGTGCAGTTCCTCGTGTTGTGGTTTCCCCAACCGTAAAATTGTTTCATTGCTACCTCATAACTGTCGTCTTGCTGCTGTCATGAATCGTAACGTAAACATCTTACATGCGACCCAAAGGGGTGTGATCCACAGGCTGAGAACCGCTGCTATAGGATGTGATTCCAAAGAACCAGCCTTGCAACAGTAAGGGGGAGAAAGTACAGGCAAGAGCTTCGTTTACACACAAAATGATTACTAGGGAAAAAATAGTCCTTCACTTAGGCTCGTCCATGATCACATCTGAGGTTTTCGGAGCTTTAGTTCTTGGTTAGGAGTTAGAAAGCAACAGGAGGCAGTATGCTCCCACAGATAACCGAAATCCCCCTAGACAGGTGACCCGATTCAAGCTGGATTTCTCCAGGGTTTTGCATGTGTGTGTGCTTTATCTCAAGACATGGTCTTGCTATGTAGGCCAAGTTGGCCTTGAACTCAAGATCCCCCGTCCTTCAGCTGCCAAGTGCTCAAATTAGATGTGTACACTGCTATTTTCAAGTCCCAGGTGTCTCCAACAATCTTGGTGGAACACATGGCAGGCGATTTCTTTAAAAATTGCTCAACACATTAGACACTGGGCACTTATTCCAAATTAAAAACAATTACTTCTGCACACACAAAAAGCTGCATGATTTTTTTCACAGCAGCTTTTATAGTAAGTAATATAAAAAAAATCCTGACAACAAAAATGTCCTATTAGGAGTGATTTATTTAAAAACAAACAAACAAAAGATAGTGGTACAGCCATACTGTGATATTCTACTCAGTAACAAAGAGAAACCACTATTGATCCAAGCAAAAATTTGGGTATCATCTTGAGTGATATAAGTTGATCACCAAAACAACTTTGAATGTCTAGATTCATTTCTGGTTTCATTCATATGGCTGTCTCAAAATGACAATATTATCACAGCAATGAAGAACACATGAGTGGTTCTCAAGGATTAGAGATGGCATCGGAGGAGGGAGGTTGGTACGTAAAAAATAATATTCCATTTCACATGGCTCAGGTCATTCTTTTGGGGTGAATGTATGTGGATGTTTAGTATGTAAGTTCGTGTGTGAATGTATACCTGTGTATGTGTATATAGTGTGTATGTATTGTGTGGTGTGCATGGGAACGCATGTGTATGCTGTGAATGTAGAGGCCAGAAGCTGACATCAGGTGTCCTCTGTAATGGCCTTCCATGTCATTAATTGAGGCAGGAGCCTGCTCATTGATGCAGCTTGCCCAGGGGTCGCTTTCCCCAGCTTCCTGATGCTGGGATGACCACTACCCCCACCTAGCCTGGGCGCTGGAGATCCAGACTCAGGCCCCCTGCATCCGCAAGCCTTTTGCTGGCTGAGCCTCCTCCCACGCCATAGCGCAGTCATTTCTTAATGGCCCTTTGAATTAGGTCTAATTTTTTATTTTTATTTGTGCTAAATAATTTTTGGAAAAGAGTGACCAGGGGGCCACATTCAGAGTGATGGAAATACAATGTGTGTTTCCCACATGGAGGAGGAGATCAGATGGACTCTTTGGAGAAGCTTTGAAAGTGACCCAGATGCTCCAGAAGAAGGCAGTCTATCAGCACTGGAAAAGAGAGAACAGTTTCTGCTTCTATTTATTGCCTCTCTCCTGCATTTAAGCACTGAGCCTTCTCTCCAAACCCAATCTCATACTTTAAATGTGCAGTTTGGAGTAGATTTCCTTCCTTCCTTCCTTCCTTCCTTCCTTCCTTCCCTTAGCTTTCTTTCTCTTTCTTTTTGCGTGCACATGTATACACAAATATGTATGCAGGTGCAAATATGTATGTTCATGTGTGCATGCGTGTGTTCATGTGCATGTACGTGTGTGTGTGTGTGTGAGAGAGAGAGAGAGAGAGACAGAGAGAGAGAGAGAGAGAAAATAGAGAGAGAGAGACAAGAGGCCAACATTGGGTGTCTTTCTCCGTTGTTTTCCACCTTATTTTGGAATAAGAACTCTCATTATGCCTCGAACTCATGCTGACTAGAGTGTCTTGCAGCAAGCTCCGGGAATCCCCAGTCTCTACGTCCTCAGCACTAGAGTTTCTTATTTAGGTTCTAAGAATCTGTACCCAGATCCTTATATTTGCACAGCCAGCATCTTACCTACTGAGTTGAGCCATCTTACCTCATCTTAGCCTTGGGGTAGGTTTTGTAATTCAAATGACTTACTGGCTTCATAGGATCAATGTATCTTTTATACATTAGTAAACAGAAATGTGGAGACGGAAGTTTAAACACTTTCCTGACAAGCACGTGCCACCTGTGAACAGTGAGCTCCATAACCACCAACCCGTAGGGCCTGGTTCCAGCATCTTGTTCTATGAGGTACACGGTCAACATCCAACAGTCGTGTGGTCCTGGTGTTCTTCAGCTATTATGTAGATTGTTTCTCTGTGTGAGGAAAACCTGTGCCTGAAGGCTAAACATCCGACAGGTGAGCAGTGGAGCCCTTGCTGCTCTTGCAGAGGACAGGAGTTTAGTACCCAGCACCCATGTCTGATGGCTCACAACTCTAAGTCCAGCTCCTGGGGATCTGAAGCCCTCTCCTGGCCCCCACGGGCACTTTCACACATACGAATAAAAACAAATCTTCCAAAAAGAAAGGAAACAGTGTCTGTGTTCTTTATCTCTGACCCCTGCCACACAGAAGAGAGGCACCTTTGTCTCTAGACTCTATTGAAAACAGCAATAGAGAGTTCAAGTCTTCGTCCTTCAATATTTATATCACTATTATGATAAAAAATTATTGATTTATTATTAATTATTAGTAGTTAGTTATTATTAGTTGAGATAAAGGCAGCTTTAAATATCTTAAGGGCAAATGCTGTGGTTTATTAATACAAACCTCAGGAAAGGAACATTTTCCATGAAGATAAAAAAGTAAGTATAGTGCAAATTCTAATTGGTTTTAATTTAAAAAAAAAAAAAACCCAGAGGCAGATATAGGAGTTAAAGCCGAAAGATCAGAGAAGCAGAACAGCCATCCACTAGTTCTCATCCCTACTGGAGCCTCGGACTGAACGGGTGATCCCATCTCTAGGAATCCTCAGACTGAACGGGTGATCCCATCTCTAG
>NC_022021.1:5874880-5881837 GCF_000317375.1 Microtus ochrogaster
AATCCTCAGACTGAACGGGTGATCCCATCTCTAGGAATCCTCAGACTGAACGGGTGATCCCATCTCTAGGAATCCTCAGACTGAATGCCTTGAGCTCCTGTCTCCTACCCCCCATACTCCTCTCTCTGCCCACCCATATCTCTTCCTGTCTCCACCTCCCTAGCCTTGAGATTAAAGGTGTATGACTCCCAAGTACTGGGATTAAAGGTGTGAGCCATCACCACCTGGCTCTGATTCTCTTTGAGACTGGATCAATCTAGGGTAGACCAGGGCAGCCTTGAACTCACAGAGATCCATCTGCCTTTGCTTCTCAAGGGCTGGGATGAAAGGTGTGTGCCACCACTGTCTGTCCTCTATGGCTAACTAGCGGTTTAGCTCCACACTATTATCTTCAGGCAAGCTATATTTGTTAGATCACAAACAAAATAGCACGACAGGGAAGCTCCAACCTTGGGTCCTGTTTGCCTTGGAATTTGGAGCCCAGGAAATGTTTGGTCTTTGGTCTTTTCTCTTCATTCAACATGCCTTCTGTGTCTTCCAACCTACCCCTTGAGTTATAACTGCTGTCACTGTGGTAACACTGTTATGCTGTGGTGACTCTATTACACTGTAGTAACTCTGTTATGTTGTAGTAACACTGATACACTGTGGTAACTCTGTTACACTTTGGTAACTCTTTTACACTGTGGTAACACTGTTATGCTGTGGTAACTCTGTTATATTTTAGTAACTCTTTTATACTGTGGTAACTCTGTTATGCTGTGGTAACACTGATACACTGTGGTAATTCTGTTACGTTGTGGTAACTCTGCTATGTTATGCTGTGGTAACTCTGTTACACTGTGGTAACTCTGTTACACCATGGTAACACTGTTACACTGTGGTAACACTGTTATGCTGTGGTAACTCTGTTATGCTGTAGTAACACTGATACACTATGGTAACACTGTTACACTGTGGTAATACTGTTACACTCTAGTAAAAGGCTAACATTGTGTCTTTGCACCACATCTTCCTCCAGACCTGTCTCCACACTGAACTGCCCTCAGAGAATCTTCTATCACCTTGATCTCCAACCCAAATGGATGCCCTGTCTTCCTTCTCTCCTCATCTCAAGCCTGTTCCTTTTATTAGACTCCTCATTGTGACTCAAATGGTCATCTTAGCTAGCAATCTAGAAGTGATCTGAGATGGTTTTTTCTCATACATCACACAGTTAACTTTTATTCTTTCATCATCTCTAGATTCCTTCAAGTATTACACTCAACTATGTGAAATATGTAAATCCTACTTTCATTACCTGTGGCTCTGATACAATACCATGGGGAAAACAACTTAAGGAAGAGAAAGTTCATGTGGCTCACAATTCCAGGTTATAGTCCACCATGGTGGGGAGATGAAGGTAGCAAAAACATGAAGCAGCTAGCCACAGCACAGTCACAGTAAAGAGCAGGGAGCAGTGAATTGATGCACTCATGATAGTGCTTAGCTCACTTTCTCTGCTTCTCTATCACCTAGACTCCTCTGCCTGGGGATGGTGCCACCCACAGTGGACAGGTCATCCATTAGCATAATCAAGATAATCCCTCCATCAAACACACCTACCAGTCAACCTAACCAAGATGCTCTTCCCAGGGGACTTAGGTTGTGTGAAGTTGACCCAAATGTATGAACATGGATAGCGTTCTGGTTTCATTCCCAGTTGCTGTCATAAACACCCTGATAGAAGCAACGTAAGGGAGAACTGTCACAAATACATTTCAAATACATAAGAAAGCCAGTTTTAACTGGTTCATGTGATACGATGAACAATCCAAAGATACAAAACAGAAGCATAGGGTGTTTGACCCATACCTGCAGTTTAAAACCAAAATTCAAGGGTGGGGGAGATGGTTCAGTGGATAAAGCACTTGCTGTGCAAATCTGTAGTCCATCTCTCCAGCACTCACAGAAAATCCAGACATGCATGGCAGCCTATCTGTAAGACCGGAGCTCATGAGGCGGAGAATGGAAACCCAGGGTCATGCTCTGAGTTCAGGGAAAGACCCTCCCTCCGTAAATAATAGTGGAAGATAATTCAGAAAGGCATGTGATGTCAACACTTACATGCATTCATGTGCATCCCTGCATGTTTGTTTACAAACATGTATTCATACATGTACAACATGCACACACACATACACACATGCATGTGCATGTGCATACAGAGCAAAATTTCATGCACAGTAATGATATCCTCCTAAGGATGAAGAGAAAGAGGAAAATTTGGGTCCACAGCTTCAAAATACTGACACACTAAATCTAGGTAGGAGTTACATGTGTGCCAGTTACACTGTTATCTCAACTGTTTGTTCAAGTATTTTACGAATAAAATTTTTTTTAATAGGGGTCAGTTGGGTAAAGGCACTTTTTACTAAGTCTAACTACCTGAGTTCAATCCCATGGTGAAGAAGAGAATTGATATCCCAAGTTGTGCTCTGACCTACACACACATTCAAACACACAAACACACACACACACACACACACACACACACACACACACATGCACACTGTAATTTTGTTTTGTGTTGTTCTTGTTTTTTGAGACAGGGTTTTCTGCATAACAGCCCTGGCTCTCCTGGAACTCTCTTTGTAGATCAGCCTGGTCTTAAATTCAGAGAGATCTCCCCGCCTCTGTCTCCTGAGTGTTGGGATTAATTAATTAATTAATTACACAATGTAATTTAAGTTAAAAAATTAATGAGAAAAATTTAAATTCCTTGCTTGATCCTCAATTTTTCATACTGACATCATTCTGAACTATCCCTTGGATGGGTCTTACTGTTTCTTCTCTGAATGTACATATATTATTTTCTCTTTCTTCATCAAGTAAATACTCCTTCATTGTTCATCACTTAAACTAAAAACGTTTTGTCCAACCCAGGTAGATCAATTTTCAGTTCCTACCTTTATCCCAGCAGGACTGACCATGCTGTCACTGTATTTTAAATATACAATTAGTATCATATCTTAAGTATGGTATAAGAACCCAACATCACTTTAGACCTCTAGACCATGAATCCTTTGAGGACCAAAAATATATTTTATCTTAAGGCTCAGCAAGCATTTGATAAATGAAACATAACCTATGGCCATTGGTTAAATATCTCTAGGTTTTGCAAACTAAGCAAGGTGTGTTCTGACCAAAAGTTAAACTTTAAGCCAAGTGAAAATGTAGTTATAAATTAATATGTTGAAAGTCTTCTAAAACATTTATGTGGGCTAGAATTGTATCATTTGGAAGTGAGCTAGGTTGAGCATCCCAACCTTGACTCATGGAACCACCTATAAGATGTTGTATACAGGATAAGAAGTGACCTAAGAGCCGGCTGGTAGTGTTCACTGTGTTGCCACAGTGTGCTGTGAGGTGGGAGGGAAATAAATTATTTGCCTTAAGAAGCTGCATCAGAGAAGTGAGCTAAGGAAGCCAGGGAGCAAGTTCTTACCCCCCTGATTTAACAACTAGAGCCACCTTTCCCTAATCCCCGAAGACCTTACCATGAGGATCTGTCACTTTTATCATCACCATGACAAAAACATCTAATAGAAACCACTTTAGGGATTAAGGAATTCTTTTGGTTCAGTTTCAAGAGATTTCAATTCCTCAGGTGTAGTAATAGGAGCGGCAGGGCTGTATCCCTGGCACCCAGCCGCCCACATGGCTAGCTCTAGCTTATGCCCCGAAATAACTACACGGACATTGTATTCTTTTAAACACTGCTTGGCCCATTTCTATCTAGCCTCTTCTCGGCTAACTCTCGCACCTGGACTAGCCCATTTCTAGTGTAGCCCACGAGGTGTCTTACCAGGGAGATTCTAGCCTACATTCATCCTGGGTCGGAGCTTCATCGCGTGTGCCTCAGAGAGCAGAGCTCTCGCGTCCGCCCTGGAGATGGGAGCATGTCGCCTCTGCTCCAGAGCAGAGCTGTCGAGTCTGAGCTCACTTCCTCTTCCTCCCAGCATTCTGTTCTGTTTAATCCTCCCACCTATGTTTTAACCTATGAGGGCCAGCCAAGAAGTTTCTTTATTACTTAACCAATGAAATCAACAGATTGATATACGACACTCCCACATCACTCAGGCCAGGAAGAAACAGAAGCAGGAACAGCAGTGCTGAAATAGAAGCAGGAACAGCAGTGCTGGTGGGAGTGGGAAGTGACTGATCATCCTGAGCAGGCAGAAATAAAGACTAACTGGACTCGGGGCTCATCCCCTCCCACCCCACTCACTCCTATCATCTAACCCCAAACCACACCATCATCTAGGAATAAAGTGCTCAAACCCAGGAGCCCTTAGGGGACCTATGATTCGATGAAGGTCTCTACCATCCACAACAAAAGAACAAAGGAAGGGCCTTAATCCAGTAGCAGTCCATCCTGGAATGACCTGGGATAGCCCTTGCAGGTGTCATTTGAGTTTTGTGTTTGACGATGGTCCCCAGGCAGAAACATTGTATAGTGTAATCACTTGTAGGATGGTTCCCCCCAGGCAGAAAAATTGTATCAAAGCATCACTTGGAGGATGGTCTCCAGGCAGAAACCATGGCATCACTTAGAGGATGATCCCCAGGCAGAAACATTGTATCGAGGCATCACTTAGAGGATGGTCCCCAGGCAGAAACATTGTATCAAGGCATCACTTAGAGGATGGTCCCCAGGCAGAAACATTGTATCGAGGCATCACTTAGAGGATGGTCCCCAGGCAGAAATATTGTATCGAGGCATCACTTAGAGACTAGTCCCCAGGCAGAAACATTGTATCGTGGCATCACTTAGAGAATAGGCCCCAGGCAGAAACATTGTATTGTGGCATCACTTGGAGGATGGTCCCAGGGCAGAAACCATGACATCACTTGCCTCTGTGAACAAGCAACTGAGAGAGTTGGTGAGGAATGAAAGTGGATGTAGAACACACAGCTGTCTGGTGGCTTCTACATTTGGGGAGAAATGTGAAGTAAAGAGGAAAAGGCTTTCAGTCAACCAAGCAACCTAGATGGCCGTCTTTCTATTGCAAGAGTTAATGGCAGTATTTGCCAATGTTCTGATGCTACCCAGACAGCGATCTGGCTGCTTCCTCCATTTCTCAGTTCCCTAAAATCAGGAAATGTACAAAATGACTTCACGCCAATGCCCCACCCTGCAAAGCAGAATTCACCTGAGTGGTTCTGGCCAGGAGGTTGCTCGATACCATTGTTAATGTACACTAGAAGGCATCTGATGTGAAATTTGTAATTGAAATGTTGCGAGCAGTTTAGCATATGGATCCTTCACAACCACTTAATTGCCAGTTTAGTAATAATTTTATGTAATGAAGCATTATTAATAATACGTGAAATACTAAATTGACATAATGCCCTAAAAACGTAATATGACATTTTCCACCAAAAGAATATTATGATTCCAGGTGCCTTGACCATGATTTCAAACTGTATGTGATAGGCCCCAAAGTGCCAAATTAGTCCTTAGAAGCAGCATGGCTGTGATGTGCTTCTAATTCATTCTCTATGCGAGTATCAGGGTGTTTGTTTGTTCGTTTTCATTTGTTTGTTTTGTTTCAACAAAAAGTACAAAATTTTGCTTGTAATTGTGGCCTCCCGTGAGCTCCCACTCAAAGCCCCCACCCTGCTTGCCATCTCCTCTGTGTTCTTCTGTGGCTAACGGCACCTGATGTGGCAGGAAGGGAATGTAACGCAGGATGTAAGGATGAAAAGTCACAAGGTTCATCCAAGCAAAGCACTGAAAAAATTCTAGAATCAGAGACCAGACTTGAACACCCTAACACAGAAGAAGTGGAAAAAATTGACTTTATGAAAGCAATAGAGTCCCTTAAACAACATGTAAAAAACGCCCTTATAGTAATGGATGAGAAGTATAACAAAAAGTTTGAAGAAATGAGTAAATACGTAAATGATACCTTGGGAAACCAAGAAAAAAACAATCAAACAGGTAATGGAAACAGTTCAAGAATTGAAAACTGAAATGGAAGCAAGGAAGGAAACACAAACTGAGGACCAGCTGGATATGGAAAATCTAGGTCAAGGAGCAGAGACTACAGAAACAAGCATAATCAATAGAATACAAGAGATAGAAGAAAGAATCTCAGATTCTGAGGACACCATAGAGAAAATAAACGCACTGATCATAGAATCAGAGACCAAATGCTACTTAAAAACACTTCAAAATTCTATTACACAAAGGCTCAGAGGTTAAGAGTACTGGCTACTTTTCCAGAGGACCCGGATTCAATTCCTAGAACTTGCATGGCCACTCAAAACCATCTCTAACTCCAGTTCTAGAGGATCCTAAGCCATCTTCTGGCCTCTACAGGCATGGCATGCTTGTGGTGCCTAGTCATATATTAAGGCAAACTTTCACAAAATAAAAATAAATACAATTTCAAAAAAAAAAGTTTTAACTTTAAAAAAAAATCTCCTTACGTTAGGGTGCCTCCTCTTTCTCTCCCCCCCCTTTTTAAAATCCCTTCCTCTCTATTTTAATATAACTCCTATAACTTTGAGTGGTATGGGAGGTCCTTCTGTTTGTATGTTGCTTTTATTGGTTAATGAATAAAGAACTGCTTTGAGCCTATGGCAGGGAAGACAGAACTAGGTGGGAAAAGCTAGGCTGAATTCTGGGAGAAAGAAGGGTGGAGTCAGAGAGATGCCGTATAGCCCTGCTGGAGACAAATGACAAACTTTAGTTGGTAAGCCACAGCCAAGTGACCATATACAGATCAATAGAAATGGGTTAAATTAATATGTAAGAGTTAGCCAATAAGGTCATGCTCAACTTCCTTAGCGATCAGGGAAATGCAAATCAAGACAACTTTGAGATACCATCTTACACCTGTCAGAATGGCTAAAATAAAAAACACCAATGATGGCCTTTGCTGGAGAGGTTGTGGAGAAAGGGGTACA
>NC_022021.1:5881962-5895144 GCF_000317375.1 Microtus ochrogaster
AAGAAGAAGAAGAAGAAGAAGAAGAAGAAGAAGAAGAAGAAGAAGAAGAAGAAGAAGAAGAAGAAGAAGAAGAAGAAGAAGAAGAAGAAGATTAATTCATTCATTCCTCAAATTCCTCAAATGTAAGTGTTCCTAACCTAAGTGCAACTGTTGCCAGTGCTGGGCTCTCAGGGGAGTTAGAGACTGGCGCTCACCTGGAGCAAGGAGAAGCAAGAGTCAGACTGTCCAGCACTCCGGGAAACAGGGCTCCACCATGCCCAAGTCTGTCACATTCATGGCAGGACAGATTTGACAAGTTTATTAATTTGTCATTTCTTCTACCTAAGCATTTCAGCCACTAACATCCCTTTATGTCAAAAACCAGTATCCTCCTCTGAAGGCAAAGGTGGTACAACCCACTGTGTTCTCAGCACTTGGATGAGGCCAAGCTGAATGTTTCCTGGGGCTTGGCTAGTGTTAAGTCACTCGAACTGGAGTCAGGCATTGGGTATATGCTCTCAGCATTGAGCAACTGGTCCTGAGTTTCTTAGCTGATCTGGTTGGTGACTCTAAAGAACAGGCCCTGGAGCAAGGCCACCTCTTCCCTGGATCTAAATACTTTATACTCAGAAAGATGTTAATAAGTATTAATTGCACACCAGATAATAACACTACCTCACAGACTCTGAAATAACAAACACAGGGGGTGGGAGAGAGAGAGAGAGAGAGAGAGAGAGAGAGAGAGAGAGAGAGAGAGAGAGGTGAGAGAGCAATTTAAACTAGACTACTTGGGCTCAGATCTTTGTGTATATGTAGGGAGAGTGGCTACCCTCTTTGGAATTTTGTATCTCTATCCAAGGCTGGTTCAGCTGGCTTGCATAGGTACTTCCATAGTGCTTATTAAATATTAAAGCATGCTCATACCATGTTGTTACATAGCGGTTGCCTTGACTCCCAGGTTCAGCAACCTCCATGCCCCCTCCTCCTCTCCTGGGACTGTCTCACCCATACAAGATCTCTCCAAGGCTGAGACTCTCTGTCCATGCCAAGCCTCACACATTTTCCAGTGTTGTTACTACTTCGTTTTGTTTGGCTTTGAGACAAGCTCATGTGTAGCCAAGGCTAGCTCAAACTCACTGTGTAACTGAGAATAACTTTGAATTCTTGGTCCTCCTGCCTCCCTCCACCACCCAAATGCTGGGCTTATAGGCGTGTGTCAGCCACCTTACAGCAGATGGGAGACAAGCCCCCGGGAAAGCACAGTGGATACACACGGCTCACATTGGGGCCAGATAGGCACACGTCAGAGCGCATCACCTCTCAGTGGGATCACTGTGGATGACACCCGCTCCCTTGTATGACAGAAGGGACGCCCTTCAATGTGTGGCTGCCAGTGAACTCTCCTTCAGGGTCAGCTAGGAGAGCTGATTTCCATACTGACAGATGCTCGGTGGCTTTTGTCAAACGAATTGGTGGCCTTTATCCAGTTCTAAGGGCCCAGATGTCCATAGCACCAGAGTCACTCTGCTAGGCTGGTGTGTGACCTGACTCAGGTCCTTTTGTGACCTTTCAGCTCAACCCTTAAGGACTGAGTGACAGAAGCAAGTTAGGCCCCAGCATACAGTCCTCTGGTGTCTGTCCCCACTGCCGACTCATTGCAGCTAAAGCTAGCATTTCATCTCCAGGAAGTATTATTGTCAACTCTTCTGCAAGAAAACAATAATGGTTTAAATTAATGATGTGATTTCCATATTATATGTTTTCTCTGCTGAATGCTCAGCAGAAGCTGGTAAAGGTGATGTAAGGGAGAAGAGGGCAACAGGAGCGCCATTTTCCAACTCGTGCAGCAGTGTCTCTTCTGGTGCTAGGCTGGGGGCAGCCTGGGTTTTCTTCATGGATCTAGTGTTGTGTATTTGGAGAACACCCTTGTTCAGAGGCAGATCCAGGTTTGATGCACAATTTGCACATCTCTTAAAGAAGAATATACAAATGCTGGGGTGGTAAAGTGCTTGCCTGGCATCCGTGAGATTTGAGGTTTGATCCTCAGCCTGAACAAACAAATGGAAGAAGGAAGGATGGGATCTGGAGGGAAAGGGAAAGAGAAAGATGGAGAAAATGAAGAACATTAAATTCAAGTTGGCAGAGACCCAATTAGGCGTTACAAGGGACCCCTCCAATTGAGCTAAATTTCACTGGCTCATAGGGATCTCTGACTGGAGGATGCTCTTGTGGTAGGCAGCAGACTTTCAGAACCTTAGGCAGAGGCTCGGTCCTTCCTGGTGGTAGGAAAAAGGCTCACATCTCTTGGATAGTAGGTACCAGGAGCTGGGAAGCAAAACTGTGATTTTGTTTGCCACTAATAGGGTTTCAGGTTTTGTTTTGTTGTCATTGTTGTTATTGTTGCTGCTGCTGCTGCTACTGAGCCCACTTTAAGGGGACTGCAAGTTGGATAAAATCTAGGCTTATGTCACAGCAGGAAATGGATTTCTGTCATTTAAAGGACATTTAAAGGATTAATGGGACACCCCCATATAAACTCTTGATAAAATGCAAGTTGAGTGGCCAGAGGGAGAAAGGGAAGACTTTGTGCTCTTTCCTTCAAGTTTAAAAGTGGGGATGACTGGTGTTCGTACCGAGGAAGCTCCTCCAGGCCAACGGTACAGTGAAAATCCCTGTGCATTACCAAGCAGGGCTCGTAGGGGCTCACAGAGACTCAAGTGACAATCACGGAACCTGCACAGGTCAGATCTAGGTCCTCTGCATATACGTTATGGTTGTGAGACTGGTGTTCTTGTAGGACTCCTAACAGTGGGAGTGGGGGCGTCTCTTACTCTTTTGTCTACTCTTGGGACCCATTTCCTCCTACTGGATTGCCTCGTCCAGCCTTGATATGAGGGTTTGTGCCTAGTCCTATTGTATGTGCTTATGTCATATTTGGTTGATATCCCTGGGAGGCCTGCTTGTTTTTGAAGAGAAAAGGACTGGGAGAGTATCTGGGGGAGGGGGTGGGAGGGGAAGAAAAGTGAGGGGTAACTGGGAAGAGTGGAGAGGGCTTGAGGAATGGAGCAGAGGGGAAACTGCAATCAGGGCATACTGAAAACTAAATATAAATTGAAAAAATACAAAAAAAAATGTAAGAAAGAGTTTACCACAGTGTAACTTCTCACAGCAAAGCCCACGAGACTTGAATGCCCACCAGTATTAGCATCAATGAATACGGGAGTAGCCTACAGCAGTGGCGAGGAGTGACCGGAATTGCAGCAACACAGAAGGTCCTGGACATGATCTGCAGTTACACAGAGGGTCTTTGTGATACTTATGAAATTCAAAATAACTAAAATAATATTCAGAAATCATAAGCATGCAGTATCACATGCAAGATAAATACCTACTTTACAATCATGACTTTCCTGTGGCAGAAAGAAGACGGGAAGGAGAGGAGCTCACAGGTGAATATAAGTCATTGTCAGTGTATAGATTTGAATGGTGACTTATGGGTATGCAAAGGATAGGCAGACACGTGGTCATGAGAACTGCATCCCATAAGCCAATAGAACTAAAGAGAGGGAGGGAGTCAGAGGAAGGTCGGAGGAGTTTTGAGGCCCTAGGAAATGGCAGGACTGACAGGAGCCATAGACAGTAACACAGGCCCCTCAGCTGCTTCGGGGCCTTGGACCAAAACTTGGCCCTTGGCCATAGTCCTGGCCCAGACACCACCTTGGATGTGGGTGGCAAGCACCACCCTCACCTCTCCAGCCCTCTCTCTCCCTAGCCCATGAACCTTCTGCCTCTCTCTCTCTCTCTCTCTCTCTCTCTTTCTCTCTCTCTCTCTCTCTCTCTCTCTCTCTCTCTCTCTCTCTCCTATTTCCCCACCCTGTAATTGCTCATCATAATGGGCCCCTGACACCTGGCAGGCTCCTGGTGCAGTCACAGTTGGCACTTGGTTGCATCCTGTCCGTCCCAGTCATAAGTCATGGCATGGAGATGTTGCTTTTCATCTCTTGCATTCCTGGGCCTAGAAACCACGGGCTTGGTATGATGGTGCCCGAATGCCCTGTGCCAAAGATGCAGGGGGTTTGGGGACAGCCATCTGTGTCCTCCTCCACTCAGGCCTGGAAAGTGCCAAGCAGCTCCTGGTTGGTTGTGTCCCCCACCCCGGCCCCCATCAAAGCTTAGGAAAGCTTTCCCACCAGTCTCTTCCTCTGAATGCAGACAATGCCTAGAGTCACGGTTATTTATCACATTTTCATCAGAGAATGTGCTAAGTTCTTACTAGGAGTGGTGGATCAGAAAGGCTGAGGGGCCACCCCATCCATAGTGGGTGTGAGCCACCTGGCCCCAGAGTTGGTTAACATCAGGCTCAGGTTACTCACAGCCAAGTGCAATCCGGACTAATTCAGATACGCTGTCCAGATCTCCAGTGCACCGACTTGGGAAATCAGTTCTGCTCCTTTCAGCGTACTAGACAACAAGCTTCAGTTTGGAATAATTTGAGCTAATATTTTATATTCCACAAAAGTGGTGAATCATTCATCTTCATTTTTAAAATGTAAAATGAACATAATTTAATTGACAGTAGAAACGAGCTGAAAGTCAATAATGTTTCTTTTATCTGCTTATTAATTGACAGATAACCCCAAATTTTTTCTTTTTTATTTTGTTCTTTTTTTATGGCTCATTTCAGCTAGTTCAATTTGGGAGTAAATAAAGTATCAAACTTGTATATGTTTACTTAGCTTTTCTACTTAGAACATAAAACTTATGGACTTTGGGTCTGGTTAATTTTGACATGTGATTTTCTTTTTGCAAGTTTTTTCTTTTTTAGAATAAAGTTTATTTTTAAAAACCAGCTTTCATGCTGGGTACGGTGGTGCATGCTTTTAATCCGAGCACTTGGGAAGCAGAGGCAAGCAGATCTCTGTGAGTTCAAGGCCAACCAAGTCTACATAGAAAGTTCCAGAACAGCCAGGGCTACACAGAGGAACTCTGTCTTGAAAAAAGCCAAACCAAACAACAATAATTCAGCTTCCAAATTTAAAAAAAAATTCTGCTAACCAGCTTGCATAATAGAGACTTTATATGTGTTAAATAATTATAGAAATATGGTAAGAAGCCAAAATAATGAGACAGCTTTCTGTGGTCGGGAATAAAGAAGAAAATGGCGTCTCTAACAGGCTGCATTGATGTTTCCCATTTATTAGTATGGGGTGTGTTAGGCACCACTGGGAAGCCATATGATTATTTTTTTAGTGGTATCGTCTTTTAAATCAGGGAACACTTGACGACTTGATGACCATTGAAGAAGTTACCATTAAATGAGTCCAACTGGTGCTTTTATAGTAAAGAAAACAATCACTTTCTCATTTAGTGTTGATAAAGCAGCTTCCTCCTCTTCCACCTCCTCTTCCTTCTGTTTCTTGACTCCTTCTGGCTAGGCATTCCAGGCTGCTGACCTCAAACTTTTGATCCTCTTATCCGGACTCCTGGCTACTGAGATTATAGACGTATGCCGCCATCCCCAGAGTAGACCTCCTATTTCTTAAGAGGCAACTGCACACAGGCTGTTGCACTGGCTGGTTTTGGGTGTCAACTTGACACAAGTTAGAGTCATCAGAGGAAGGAGCCTCAGCCGAGGAAATGTCTCCATGAGACTCAGCTGTAAGGCATTTTCTCATTTAGTGATCAATGGGGAGGGCCCAGCCCATGTGGGCGGTGCCATCCCTGGGCTGCTGGTCCTGGGTTCTATGAGAAGGTGGGCTGAGGAAGTCATGGTAGCAAGCCAGTAAGCAGCACCCCTCCATAACCTCTGCATCAGCTCCCGTCTCTGGGATCCTGTCCTGTTTGAGTTCCTCTCCTGTCTTTCTTTAGGGATGAACAGCAATGCTGAAGTGTAAACCAAATAAACCCTTTCCTCCCCAACTTGCTTTTTGGTTTTGGTGTTTCACCACAGCAATAAAACCCTAACTAAGACAGCTGTGGTCAGACGTAGGTAGTGTCCCTCAAAACTTATGAGAGGTGTTAGACCCTGGATGAACTTGTGCCAACCCTAGATGGACTTGTGCAAACCCTGGACAGAGTTGTGCAAACCCTGGACAGAGTTGTGCAAACCCTGGATAGACTTGTGCAAACCCTGGACAGACTTGTGCAAACACTTGACGGAGTTGTGCAAACCCTGGACAGACTTGTGCAAACCCTGGATAGACTTGTGCAAACCCTATCATCCAGACCAGATTTCCCTCAGAAACATCTCTGAGGCGACAGTTAACACAGTGTGGCTTGGGAGGCAGTCTCAGTGCTTCCGAGTGTGGGAAAGCCTTGCTGTCTTTGGTCACACACCTTGCTCTTGAGATACTCGTTGGGTCATCTATGTAGCAGATTCTAGCTGCTCACCACACTTCTTTCTCCTCGTCTCATCTGGGCAATCCTTCCTGGATTCACTAGGTGTATCCAGGCAATGGCTTTGGCCGATGTGTCACTGCTAGCTCATAGATAACAGTCCTCCTTGAGCTAAGCACACGGGATCAAATGGCACCCACTCAGGCCCTGGAGGAAGAGGAAGCCACTAGATACAAGGAGCCCAAGTCCCTGAAAAACTGTGTGGATCAGTCTCTCTGCCAACCCTTATTATAATAGGAATGGTAAAAAGAGTAACAAAATCAAATGGCAAGGTAGCTTCCTCACCAAGAATTTAGGATCATTGGCCATAGCAGTTAACACATCCTGTCTGATGGATATTAAAAACCTTATAGGAAAAGAATACTATAATTCCCCTCTCAATTCAGACATACAAGCAAAGGGGTGATATAGTGAAAGGGTAAGAGGTTCACTGTGGTGCAAGTCTAGACAGTAACTGTTCCTCAATGACCCTGCTGATGATTTGAGCCTTGATAAATAAAACTTATTTTCTGGTGGGAAAAGAAGCTGCACACCTAAGGCTTGTGCATTTTATTTCTGTGTCCGTCACCTGGGATCCATTTTAAAATCTGTTTTTAGAAAATTATCCATTTTCCAAATGATAGCATCAATATATCAAAACACAGGATATTGTTATTGTTCCTTAGGGAGGAATAAAAATAACTGTAGATATAGTTTTTAATTGCCTAAGGCATTTTAATGTAATCTCATCATTTGATTCAAGAAGAATAGATAACGCTTATGCCACTGAACATGCTCAGAACGACCTCTCTGATCTTAAAGACATATACAATGCTGCTGCGGAGAATAATCTCCACATTGTGCTCAGGGTGCTCAGACTCCGGCTAGTATGAACTGCTCTTGGAAATGGCTTATTCTGTCTCAAAGTAGCCTTATTAACTCCAATCCTGTGGTCCACTCTTTGCTCAAGAATGTTTAGCTCTAAAGCACAGTGACCCTCGGTTATCTTTTCCTCTCTCAATCGACTATTCAGAAGTTAGTTTTCCGCACAGACTCGCTGGACTCGGTCATCACAGAATGGCTAAAACAAGGGATGGATCGGATGGATTGGATCTGGGTTCAGTGGCTACACCATAGGAGCACTATTCGTTTGCTAATTAGATGCCCAACATCCACACCACTGCCTGCATCCCAAGTTCTGCTTGGGGGAAACATTTGTCCCCAGAGTGCAAGCAGGACAGGCTCCTCCCCCTGTGAGTTCTGGGGAGGCTTATTTTCCACTCTTGTTTTCATATGTCGGTTGTGATCCTAGCCTTTAACAGCTGAGCCATCCCTCCAGCCCAGCCTACTCTTTTTAAAATGCTAACTGGTAGAGAAACCTATTTGACTGTTTATAACTGGTATTTCCCATGTTTGTTTTGAAAAGGTTAAAAAATATTTGCCAACAATTCCATAGGAACACGACTTTAGAAACAAAACAAATTGCTGTTTTATTCTTCTACCCAGAAGCCCTGGGGATCAAGTGACCTTGAACCCAAACTTGTGGATGGACTTTGCCCAGTAGTCAGGACTGTGTTTGCCTTGTTTTCTGAGGTATATGCAACACTTTGTACAACACTTGGAATCTAGAAGTTTCTCAAAAATACGATTTTTGAAAAGAGCTAAAGCTGGAAAGCCATGATGTCATCTGAGGGATTTGGACTTCAGTCCAGGGGAATCAGCAATTTTCAGTTAACCGGGACAATGTTCCAGTCTTAGAAAGCTTCATCTTCTAGAAGCCAGGGATGTAGCTCGATGGCATAGTTCTGTACGGGGGTCTGGGTTTGATCCACAGCACCACATAGGCCAGACACGATGATAAATGCCTGGAAGGGAGGAGGGAGGGAGGAAGGGATGGAGGGAGGAAGGAGACACCGGCAACACCTGCTAGCTGTGCTGGCCTCTGAGCTGTATGAAGGGAAAAGACTCCAACCACTTCGTTATGGTGTTCCCAATACTGAGCCTGGTAACTTAGAATCTGTTCAGAGACAGCTACTGCCTAAATGACTGAAGAGCATGAGAAATGAGTCTGAATCTTTCAGGAGAACATGGAGATTTCTGGATATCAGAGGGAGTGTTGATCTTCTCAAGCTTCCCCCTGTAGTGTGACATCTGAGCCAGCGGGTGGCTCTTGACCCATCCAAACTTGTAGGAAATTCATCAGCGCCCCAGGAGACATCATACAGATGTGAAGAAATCTTGTTTTGATCTCCTAGATATATCTTTAGAGGATAAACCGGAGTGGATTCTTTGGGGTTCGGAGAGGAGCTGGCCACCCTCCCAGAGAACAAAGGGCGTTTGTGTAATGCCTTGTGCCCCTTTGGGTCTACGCCCAGATGAAGAGAGGACTACACCACCTTCTTGGAGAACATGCTCTCAAGGGACATTGTCCACCCCTAAAGTAACAGCCCCTCAAAGATAAGGTGCCAACAGTATGACCAGCAACCAATTTTATGGTTGATAAATAAGTTTCGACCTTGAGCTCCCAGATAATGTGTTTCTATGGGTCAGCTGGGAAGCCTCTGGAGGGCTGACCTTGGAAACATGGCCACCACCACCTAACTCACGAGGCTGCCGGGGCCTCTGGTGGCCACGCAGCTCAATAGACTTTGCTACTCACATGGCTTCCGTTCTTGTTCCCCTTAACCATTCCCAAATATAAATGAGAAAATTAAACATTTACCTTGATGAGAAAATAGCTCTCTCGCTGACATTTCCTCACGCCCTCGCCAGTGTGACTTAGTCATAGTTTTTAGTAGCTGTTTCTAAATTTTAATTATTGTGTGAGTTAAAATATGTAATAATGGATAACTGTGCAATACATTAAATACTTACGGGTATGTTGTGCCTTCTGTTATAATATAAAATCCATCTATTCTGGTTGATGGGTTTTAACCTCACACAGAATACTTTAAACTCCATTTGGACTTGTGCCTACAATCACCTTAGCAGAGTCTCTTAAGTAACTGCGCCCAGCCTAATTAGTATGCATTATCAATTAACAAACTTAATAGCCGGCAGATTGATTAG
Source organism: Microtus ochrogaster (assembly GCF_000317375.1). NCBI lineage: Eukaryota > Metazoa > Chordata > Mammalia > Rodentia > Cricetidae > Microtus > Microtus ochrogaster. The sequence goes on from NC_022021.1 coordinate 5,891,386, forward strand.
ATCCTCTGTTGCAGGGGCAGAGCTGAAGCGAAACAGAATGAAAAATCATTGCACGCATACACGGTGGCTTTGTTATTTTCTTGGAGCCCTCCTCCTCCTCCCCGCAGCCTTAATTAATGCACGCATATGGCTTTGCAGGCCTGCAGATCTGGAAAAGCAAGGCTTCCCTAACCCTTTCCCGAGGCTCATCCTTAAACGGGGGCGTCAGTCTGTGTCTCCCTCTTTCTTTGGGGGCTTCTGTATATGTCAATTCCATCCCTCTCCTTGCCCTTTGCAGAGCATTGAATTTTAAAGGACCGCTCCTCCCTGCATGGTGGAAAAGGAGCAGGTTACAACGCTGAGCACAAAGCCAGGAAGGGAGCACTTCTGAATGTGGAGGAGCACTTGGGAGCCACTGGAGGGGCGCTGACAACCATGAAGTGCTTCTGGCAGCTCTTTCCAGACAGAATGGTACAAATGGACTGTCCTGTTACATCTCGTCTATTTTTGATGGACTGGAAACAATATGAATAAATAAAAGAAAACCACATTTCCTGAGAGCAAGGATCAGGCTAAGAGGGGCTGCCAACTGCGCTCTTCATAAAACACCGGCATTATAAGAATTTTACACCTTCCATAAACAGTCAACGCGAAGCTCTAAAAAGACTGCTGAAGACATTTCCAGCACTGTAAACTGTCCCCTTGAAGCGCTGCTTTGGGCTTTATTCTTCTATTTGAAACAGAATAATGGTTCATGCCAGTTCTTTCATTTACTGTCTCTTCCTGGTCTTTTGGCTTCTTTGTGAGAAGAGCTGTAATTGTGTGCACAGAGGGGATTGTGAGGGGTGTTCACTTCCACTTTTGAGGATGCTCACATGCTTCTGTTGGTTGACTGTGCAGGAGAGGTAACCCCAGGCACCCACGGGGCGGGGGTGAACCCAGGAACTCAGGTTTATCATCTCTGTCTTTGGAAAAAACTACCCTCCTGCCCTCAGCCCCCAGCCCCTGCTGCTCTCCATGAATCCTCATGTGCCCATCGCATTGGCCACCCTGGGTATAGAACTCGCACCTCTCCTTGGGTCCCTAGAAAGCCCTGATGTATCCCCTCTGTGGGTCTCTCTCTTACCATGTAGGGCTCTGCTTCATAGTCTCCTCCTAAGAAAGACTTTCCCTGACACGGAGTGAACTGATGGCTGCCCTCTGACCCAATCCCTCCATAGTCTGCTCTGTTATATTGGTATCATGGTTTTCCTACTTGCTTCTTTATGTAATATCTCCACCACTGATAAGAATGACAACTGTGGGGTTGCAAAGATGTACAGCCATAAAGAGCATATGCCGCTCTTGCAGAGTTGAATTTGGTTCCTGGTACCCATGTTAGGCAGCTTACAAAGGCCACTAATTCCAGCCCGGGGGACCTGATGCCTCTGGCCTCTGAGAGTGCACCAGGGTTCATATGTGCATATGTGAGCACACATGCACAGGCGCTTGCGCGCACATGCACATACACAATTAAAAATAAATGTATGAAAAAGATAAATGAAGAGTTCAGGCTTGGAGGCATTTGCTTAGTCTGTATAAGATTCCGAATTGAATTACTGGAGCAAATGGAATGATGAAAATGTCATAAAATTGACACTGTGATGGTAGTGCCCCTGAAGTGGGTGGATGGCATGTAGATTACATATAAACAAAGCCAAATAAAAGCAAGTCCATATATGATATTGCAAATGAATGGCCAGAGATATGAAGAGCCATAACATACAGTGTCACAGGACATATCATGAAAGAGAAGGTGGTCGCCAATGACCAGCTCAGCCAGAGATGAAGACAGACCCTGAAACATGTCTATTGGGGCTCTAAGCTCAGTGGCTTCATTAAGACCTCACAGAAGCCATCTTAGTTTGGATTCCCCGGAAACAAATCTAGATAAGGAATACAAGTATTTCTTTGAAGGTATAGGGGACATATTAGCAGGGTGGAAGAGGGGACGTGAAACAGGGAGGCGATACAAGGGCTGGAAAGGCAGTCAACGAAGAAACATCGCTAAGCGGTCAAGTCGAACAGCGCCCCTCAGGAGACGGTGCCAGGAACCTTCCAGTTGCCCTGTCTGTCACGGGAGCTACTAATCATATACCGGCTCTACAGGGGGAGGCCTCCGGCAGGCATATGAGCCTTTTAGGGCTTCTGGGACTGTACCACAGGGTTGTCGTGTGTGTGTGTGTGTGTGTGTGTGTGTGTGTGTGTGTGTGTGTGTGTGTCAGGAGAGGGGGGAGCAATGAGAAGAGGCACTAGTGTGCCTGCTGTAGAGCAGCTGGCTTGTTCTTTAGAAAGGTTGACTGGGGCTTTGGACAAGGCTGGGAAAGGTGATGATAAACCATACAGGGAACAGGTACAGGCCCTAGAGCCTCATTCCTCACAGCCTCGCCCGGCTAAGAAAGCCAGGGGCTGGGGAGGATGAGAGAGAGGAATGATTGCTAGAGGAGGGACGTAGTCTCTGGTGTGAATCTGGGGTCCTTATCTGGGGTGAGGGTGGCAAGAGAGGAGCCTTGAGGAGGGCAAAGAGGGCCTCACCCAGGTGGACTGCAGGTTACAAGCCGGCTCAGCCTTCTGTCCAGTCCTGACCCCGTTACTGATCTGCATCGCTGTTTGAGCCCCATGTTTGCCTTTCAAGGGTCCATCCCATCAGCTCTCTGTGCCCAGTAGCTGCCTGCTCCCAAGAACAATAAGAATATGGCCTCTTGAAGTGAGGTAGGAAAGTCATCCTACATCTTTTGCTTTGTACGTTAGCTATTTTATTAGAAGGTCTCTACAGCTCAGTTCTCTCTGGAGTGTAGCTGGTGGAGTACAAACAAAGCGGGTAAAAGTCAGATCACAGAAGTGGAGGGGTGAGGGGAGAATGTCTACCCTGTCCTAAACACTCTGGTGTCCTGGCCACAGGCCTTGCCCTGCAGCCTTCTGTGACCTCTTGGACAACAACACTGAGTCACGTTCGTTTTGAACCTTCCAGGAACAGACCTCTTCAGCTCTTCGGTTCCCTTAAACACATTCCAGCAGCATTGAACTGATGGAATCTGGGGTAGCCAGTGTCCTCCAACCGCCCTCCTCCACCAGGCTCCTCTGGGCTTCCTCCCTGGTCAGCTCTTTCATCAGGGCCAGCCCTGGTCCAACCAACCCTTCCATGCTCCCTACCATCCCTACCTACCTCGCTCTGACTCAGTACACACTGCGTTCTTCAAACCAGGGTCTGGCTCAACCGTACCCAGGCAACTTGAGTGCTCCCCATGACACCCCAGCAGGTGCCAGGATTTTGGAGTCTATGGACTATTTATAGTTGAAGTGATAACTTGTGAAATGGTGACGTGTCAACTTGATTAAAGCATCAAAAGGCTTGTCCCTCATCACAGTGACTTCATATGGGAAAGACTTTAGTAGCCACGACACCTCCCTTCACAGACACAAAGTGGAATTTTTGGGAAGAAGCTAGGAAGATGTTTCAAGAAAGCCCAGGTAGAAATTCCATGGTTTTTGTTTTTCTTTCTTCCAGTTGTACTGCAGAGTTTCCAAAATTTTATCAAAGTCCAGTGTTGAGAACCGTTAATCTATGTAGGCAAGAAATGTGGAGTCACGCAAAGTCATGGAAGGAAGGATCAAGTGCTTGGGGCTACAGTGAATCACACACAGATGCCATTCACATGTCCTAGGTATGGGCGGAGTCACACACAGATGCCACTCACATGTCCTAGGTATGGGCGGAGTCACACACAGATGCCACTCACA
>NC_022021.1:5895404-5896878 GCF_000317375.1 Microtus ochrogaster
CACTCACATGTCCTAGGTATGGGCGGAGTCACACACATGCCACTCACTCACATGTCCTATGTATAGGTGGAGTCGATCCTGGTGAGCAGGATTGTCAGCAGAGTGAGTACCTGGCCCCTTCTTTCCTGCTTTTGATCTCCTGGAACCTGCTGTTTTCACATTCGGCTCTGATCCAGGCCTCCCTATCTAGTTGATTCCTTGCTTATACTGTGTTACAACATCATTGACATTTGGAGGAGGGATTTTCCAATAGTCTGACAGTATTAAATTTTTTTAAAAGTGGGACAGCAAATCAAATTAGAGACTCAGGTAACTTATAACAGAAGGTTTCTAATTCTTGGTCTTTGCTTTTGTGGATAAGTATTTTAAAACCCAGTGTTCCAGAGACAGTGGCCAGCCCAGTACCAATGATCAAACCAGCATCTAGCTTGGGCTATGAATGTAACGTCTATTGAGAGGAATCAGCCTCAGAGAGGTGTCTGGTTCCGGGTGAGCCTGGGAGAGCTTGTCATCGTAAAAAGCAATGGAGATGCCAGAGACAATTAAGACTGTCAGAGGCAGCGGGACAAATGTGTAAGGGCCACCGTGTTCCAAAATAGAACAATCTGAGTATCAAAACTAACGTGGGTCACAAAGTGTGTAAAGATTAAAGAGGTAACTGGTCATTTTGGAAGCTGACTGGCAAATACTCATTAGTTTGGAAATTGGTAAAAATAAAAAGAATCAAACATTTCCCTGGCCTTTTCCCCCAAGTAATACTTTAAGGCAGCCAAGCAGTTGTTAAGGCAGTGCTCTACCTGGCTAATGAGAGCCTGCAGAGCGGCAGAAATGTAACACTATTTTGCGACCTCTTAATGAGATAATAGATATAAAAGCCTTCTCTAATGGTTGCTCCAGCCATTAGGTTGGGGACTGATGGGAGACTTCCTATGATGAGCCCAGACAACAGCACCTGAAGCGATGATGAACTGTGAAATCCCAGGAAGAGTGACAGCCGGGCCCATGTACCCTCCTGAAGGGCTGCCACTTGAAGTACACATTATGTTCATGGAGACCATCTTGCCAAAAGACAGAGCCTGACTTTGAGAAAGGCACTAGAATTTACTACATGGACACACAGAGAACAAAAGAATGTGTTTGGGGTGAAAATCCAGAATATTCCACTAGAAACTCATTAGAAAAAAAATTTTCTCGATGAAAAATTAGCAAGAAAATCAAAGTTCAGCAAACCTATAGGCTTCAGAATACTTCAAAGACACAGCAGCCAGAGGCAGAGCTTGGATTTCTTGGATTCTGTATAGGATGAATCAAATAAGAAAGCAGGCTAGGACGTGTCCATACTGACTTTCTCTTTAGCAGGTTATGACATGTCCATACTGACTTCATCTTTAGCAGGTTATGACGTGTCCATACTGACTTCCTCTTTAGCAGGTTATGACGTGTCCATACCGACTTCCTCTTTAGCAGGCTATGA
>NC_022021.1:5897561-5915827 GCF_000317375.1 Microtus ochrogaster
TGTCCATACTGACTTCTTCCTTAGCAGGCTATGACATGTCCATACTGACTTCCTCTTTAGCAGGCTATGACGTGTCCATACCGACTTCATCCTTAGGTGACATGTAGGAATGACTGTCATTCTGTATACGTGATAATGAAGTCTCAGAGAGGACAAAGACAAGACCTTTCCTTTAGAGGAGCATACATTGACAGAAGAAAATATCCAGTTATTTTTAATACGGTCCAGTGGAAGCTGGCGTGTGAGTGGCACCCAGGGACTGAGAAGGGCCGCGAGCTGCTCGCCAACCACATAGAAGTTTCCTGTATTTGTCTCTCTGGCTTCATATGTGCCTGGCATTTCCCTCACTGAAACAAAACCTTAGCTTTCCAAATGTTTTCAGCACCATGCCTTCCTGCCAGAATACCCATGCCACAGCCATAATCTGAAGGAGTTAAACAAGAAAAATAAACAGATTGTCTCCCGCGAGCAGTTGCTGGGCGTAAGGACATGATAATCTAATTTTAATGTACCCCACAAACGAGAGACTTTATGGCTCTCGGCATGCATTTCCTTGTTTATTTAATAACACATAAGAAAATGCAGATAACAGGCTTTTAAAAAGTAGGAGTCAAAAGAAAGCCAGTTCATTTTCTAAACACTATGTAAAAACAAAGGAAAACGAGGGAGTTGAATGTAAGCCTGTCTCCCGTGGGAACAGGGTCTAAGAACAGTTAGTCCTTATTGAGCTCAATGCCAGTCACTGTGCTGAACACTTTACGCCGCATACAATACTCTGCCGTGATACTCTTTTTTTCCCCCCATTTTTTACATAGAGCAGCAAGCTGTTCTCAAACCCGGGACCTCGGGAACAGCGGTTGGCGCTCTTAGCCTCTGCGCCATCTTTGTAGCTACTTGCCCTAGTACTCTTATTGTCCCCATGAAGAAACAAAAGCTCAGGTGCCCCCTCAGGGCACCTGACAGGCTGGTCCACCCCTATGGCCTTTACCTATTTTGTCCCTTTAACCCCACAATGGTAGGTGCCAGCCAGGGGACCTCATTGAGTACAGCAGCATGTGATGCGAACATCAATTCCCTTTAACTCGGACTCCACGCCTGAGGACAGGTGTTACTACTCTCATTTTACACCTGAAAAAATTGATGCTCAGAGAACTTACCCAGATGCCTGAGGCATCCGTGGGGAATGGTTTCAAACTGGCCTCAAGTGAAGGCGTTTTTGACCAGTACGCTAGAATTAACCAGACCAGCTCAAAACAACAGATATAATTTAATAATTGAAAACGGGGAAACTCACATGGCCGGGGTAAAAGTTCAGACGGCAAACACCGCTACCTGGATTCCCAGGTTTTCTTCCCTGGCCCCAGGCGGCCACACCCTAGCCAAATGTGATTGGCTCAGCTTCCCCATCACTCAAGGCTTGCCTCGGTCACCACTCTGCCTGTTTCACCCAAATGGTCCTGGATAACCCTTTTCCTCACTTCTTAAAATCGTTGCTACTGCGTCATTCAAGTCCACTGAGAGTATTGTTGGGACTAGGCAACCTGTTCACACATTCCTGAAAAGGGGAGCGAGGATTAAGAAAGTGACAAGGAACAGAAGATAGAGTCGGAAGGGCTTCCAGGGAATATTTTAACGGCCTCAAGTTTATTTCCCACAGTCCCTATGTACCCCAATTACAAGGGGAGGGCACAAGACTACCCTCTTATGACACCAGGAACAAACAAGCGAAATTTCCTCCTTACATCTCAAAAACACCTGGTAACCTCGCTGAGTCAAACATCCTGCTGCCTGGCCTTTGAGGAGCGAGACGTGCAGAAGTCACACCTTTGGCCAAACAACCTGTTATTTGACCTGAGGAGCAAGAATAGGTTTGAACTCTCTGACCTTTAGTCAAGATGGAATGGAATCAAAACCGAGGGCTCCCACAGAGTATGAACAGTGACGGCCCTAGACTTCTGACGGTGCCTCGCACACTGCAGCTAAGTTACCTCTGAGCCACACCGCTGCTACCGCGATCTGAATGAGACAAGCTACTGAGCATAGTCATCATTTTGATATACATCTAATTATAGTCAGTATATTAGCAAATTATACATAAAACAAGTAAGGCACGATTTAGGTCTGGGAACCATTAGTATAGCCCGAAGAGTCTCATCAGGATTGACTGTTGATGACAATAATGTGTTCTTTTGGCAGGCCCAGCTCAAAGACCAGAAGCCCTGGCTCACATTTCTTTCTTTGATTCAGCAATCTCCCCTCCAGATGTTCCAACATCATAAAGAGTCTTTGGTCACCTGTTTTAACACTGCTAAGGCAAAATCATTCAATACAGAAAACAAAAATAGATTACTCTTGACTGTGTAATGCAAATTGGAAAATGTTCAGGCTTCCCCGTCAGTGAAGCTGGTGACTTCCATTATTATCTTTGGTTGTTTAATTCGCTTATTCTCTGTTGAGAAAATGTCTGCCTGAACTCACTTTCCTAACATCCGTTATAACCTCTTGTTCTCATGTTTGACACTAGCTCAAATAGCCTTGGGACAATTATCTTCTCCACTCCCTTCAGAATTGCCTATACTTTAATGAGTTTCCATTTAATCTTGTCTTTGTCAGAGAATATTACTCAGAATAGCTAAGACCCGTGAGCCCTCAGGTGGTTCCCAGCGCTGCCCCTGCCCCATGCCCTCTCCATCGCTCTAATATCCTTGTATGACAGGGTGGGTGGAAGGGCATGTAGACCCTCTGGGGCCACGCGGTCTTTACAAGTGACTGGCATTTCCCTCTTGTGCCATCCCATCCTAGGACCCCTAAATGGCAGCGCTTGCGGTCTTTATTGACACACGAAACTTGGGAATGTTGGGTTCCTTGTTCTCCCCTTTTTATCTGTTTAAATGTCTGTGTGTGAGCACAGTGGGGAATTCTGGGTGATTTTGATGCTTTTGTCGAGGCTCCTGAGGTGTACTGCAGGCATGCATGTGCTGTTTCTTCAGGAGGCTAGTAACTTGGTGAGCGTCTTCCTGTGAGATATTAACAGGGGTCCAGAGCTTCCTCTTCCCCAGGAGCTGGTTAAAGATGGTGCCACTCCCAGGGACATTCACTCTCATGTATTTATATACTCCCTCCTTCTTCTGGATCAAACCAGGAGCCTTCTGCACACTGCCCAAGTGCTGTACAGTGAGCCCCACCTACACTCCTCAAGTTTGCAACCCATTCTTTTTGGAGTTTGTTTTGCATATTTAATTTTGTGAAACAGGATCTCATTATACAGTTCAAGATAGCCTCAAATTCATCATCTTCCTGGCTTAGCCTCCCAAGTGCTCATAATGGTATCATGATAGGGCCATCGTGTTGAACTCACCAGTCCACGTTTTTGTGGTGAAAATAAAATGCATACTTAGAATTGGTCAGCTGGATTCAGTCTAGATGGCCTCACTTTTGTTGGCAACATGCAGAGCCTCTCAATTAGCAGCAGTGGAATGTACTTCTTCTCTGCCAGAAGAAGAATGCCACAGAGCTTCTTCACAACCCGTCTGAGCTGATCTTGTTGTTCATGGCATCTGCAGTGGACACAAGGTTGTCTTCTGCCATCTTCATTACTGACTCAATGAGCCCAAAATACCGAGGATCCAGAAACAACTTCAATTCCTTGGGAAAGTATCCCTGAGAGAAACAAGCTTGACAGCTATGCCACCTCCAGTCCATCCTTGAAAAGAAAAATTGGTTAATTATCTTCTTTAAAATATATCTAGAAGTCTAAGAATACAGAATGTCTAGTAGTCTTGCATCTAATATCAGTTATGCACACGTGTGTGTGCTATGCGCTTGTACACACACACACACACACACCACATCCAGTTATTGAATGTGAAGCATGATAGTGTGTTTTGAGGCTTTTATACCATGAGAGACGGGCGCCAGAAAGAAGACCCCTTAAAGGACTAGGTTACTACTACCCCAAAGAAATGTACAGAGGAACTTGTGGGAGAGGAGAGGGACATGAAAGCCTTTCTCAAGGAAGTGGGGTTTTAACTGAATTGGGAGAACTGAGAAGGAGTTAGGGAGTTGGCTTTCAGTTGGGAAGTGGCTGAGTATCCTACACAGCTAACCACATTTGCAAACAATGTAGGACTTGGGGGTAAATGAAATAATGCCAGTATGGTTTGTATGCAGAGAACAAAGACACTAATAACAGCTGGAGACAGACAGGACCATACATGCATCTCTCTCTCTCTCTCTCTCTCTCTCTCTCTCTATATATATATATATATATATATATATATATATATATATATATATATATATATCCAATCAAGGACCTGAACCAGGAGACATATGGACAAAGGGACCAGAAGATGTGATGGCTATCTGAGTGGTAAAGATGTCCATCTTGACCCACCCATCTTCAGCACAGACAATTGAGTGCACCATCATATGAAACATTGGCAGCAAGGATGCTACACTGTGCTTCCTTCTGAGCTATGAAAGGATGCCCATCTGTCAGTAAGCCTGGCCCACTAAGGCAGGAGTCTCTGACCCAATAGGTAAACCCAATCAATGAGAGAAGGGACGAGGGAGGGCCTGTGTTCCAGCTTCCTGTGCTCTGGTGCCCTTGTTCTGAGGCACACCCTACACATTTCCTCAGAGACCTACCATGGCACTGAGCGGCAGCTGCCCGCCGCAGTAGCCAATGTATTTGCTAACAGTTATTGGCTTCTTTCCTTCACAATTTTACTTTCTCTTCTCCATCTCTCCTGCTTCCGGTGATCAACTCACCATTCTAGGACCCACAGCCAGGTCTTTACCTGAGGTCTGAGCTGGGAAAACAGCAAGGAAGGCTAACGGAGGGAGTTGCAGTGTCAAGGAATCAATTTATACAGTGAAGAACCAAGCACAGTCCCTCTGCCTGCAATTTCAGTAACCGAGACTCCTCCCCAAACCTTGGAGTCTCACAGCAGACACAACCATTTTGTTACTGTGTCTCTGCACTCGTAGAGGCCATTCTTGCTTGGGATTGCTCCCTCACTGCAGACAGAAAATATCAAAGTGCCTCATGTTTAGGGCTTTCTGACATGAAGCCCTAGCTGGGATCAATGTTGGTCACTTATCTCTGCCGGAGCTCTCCGCTAAAATATCTCCACACTGCCTCTCTGTTACTGTCTGCTCACAACACCAACGGCTAGGCTTCTCCAGCAGGCTGTGATGTGTTTTCTAGCCGAACTCAGAAGCTCCACAGCATCTTTCTGCTGCTTTCTGTTGATTGGAGTGGGTCACCAAGGATAGTCTCCACATGAGAGGAGGGGAGTGAGATTGCTGTTGGGAGAGAAAAGGCCAAGGTATTTCCCATAGCACCATGTCTGAGGAAGGGCATGCAAGTGAATTCCTTGCCTCTGTTCATTTCTTTGTCATGCCGGTGAAGAGGGAGAGTGTAGCTTTTCACCGCCTTCTGATGTGCACAAGGCTCTGATGTTTAACAACACGCAGCAAAGGGCTGCCCCTGACACTCTAACCCTTTCTGCTCCTTCTGAGGAAGGGTCCTGTTTTGACACTACAGCAGAGAGGGAGAGGGAGAGGGAAGGATTGAGACGAAACAGCCAAGACTCAGGCACACAGCGAAAACAGCCACTCCTTGGGATACAGGCACCTTAATCAAAAGAAAGTACAGGGGAAAATATATTAATGACATATTCAAGCCTTTCAAATCGAACTTAGAAATAGCTTGGTTAATGATTTATTTCTCAATATGAGAATTCTCTTTATATTGACTATTTTGCCCTCCCAAATGTCAAGCCATTTATTCTATTGCTAAGGTGCCCATATTTTCAATAGAAGTAGTTCCTTTTAAATGTTAGAAGATATCAACCCTGAAATCAATTCATTTTTCTTTTTGTGCTAAAAATTAGAATATCACAGCAGGGCACAGTCTAATTGATGTTAACAGGGATCAGAGCAAAGAAGACGCAATGACTTCTCTTTGATTTCCCTTTGAAGACTCAGGACTAGATAATCAGAGTCATTTTTTAACTCATCTACGCCCATTGATCCATCATTTTAGAAAGCAATCGGTCATCAATAAATATGTTCTCATAACAAAGCCAGGAATTTTGGAACACTTGGTTGAAGTCTTAGCACCACCGTGGTGACCTGCCCCCACCCCCCAATCATCTGTCCTTGGCTAAACCGCATCTCAGTTTCCCAGGGATGGTCCCAGTGATTTCGCCACCCTGAGAATCAGTTGTGCCGTGACATTTTCTCCTGAAGTCTACCATCCTGAAAGCAGTCAGCAGAAGGAAAATCCGAGTAACCGTCCCGGAGTGTGCACCTTTGAGAACGTGGATATGATGAAGGCTCTATATCGTTTCATATTTATCATTTAAGATAATAGTAAAATGCTGATGTTCTGATTGACTATTACTGTGTAGCAAATTAGGCTGTCATGATTCAAAGCAGTAGTTTGGGGGGTAGGGCAAGGATTGAAGCCAGTCTTTGCTAACCATGTGCTATTGAACTAACCCACACCCTCAGTCCCCCAAAGCAATCCTTTGCTAGTAATATTGTATGCATCATGGCTTTGTGTCAGAAATTCAGACGACAGAATGGAGCTGGCTCATTATTGAAGATACATGGGAGCCCAGCTGGCTCAACTCAGAAGCTAGGAGCTGGGAAACTTGTCACTTCCTAGGTCCCGTTGTTCTCCTTCCTTCCTTCTAGAGACACACCTGAGTCGGTTTCTCCACTTGGCTTCTGTGAAATTGGTCTGGATTTGCTTACAGACTGGAAGCCTCATAGGAGGCGTGCTTCTCGCATGCTAACTGAGGATTCTGAGAGTGTTCCCATAAGCAGGAACTAGAAGGCACAAGGATCTTTTAAAGAGATTAGGCAGACCCCAAGCCGCCTGGAGACTGACTTGGGTTCCCAAGACAGAAAAAACAGGTAAAAAACAGCAGCACCCACCCATCCACAGTCCTCAGAGAGCACAGTGCTTTGGTTAGGGTTTCATTGCTGTGAAGAGACACCATAACCACAGCAACTCGTATAAAGAAAGCATTTAATTGGGGTAGCTGGTTTACAGTTTCAGAGGTTCAGTCCGATGTTGAATTATCTCGGGTCGAGAAAAAAACCAGGCTAGCTAAAAGATAGATCAGTTATATTTTTCTTTATTATAAGGGGGCAAACTCATGAAACAGGAACGAGAAATCTAAGCTCAGCTGTGCAGAGCAGGAACCACAGAAAGAGAGCGCACCTGGGCCACAGGACATTTTTCTCTGGGTACCCAGAAAGCCACGCCCTAACTTGGTCCCACCTCTTAAAGATAATTGACCGTCAAAGATTCCCCATCTGTCTGTTAACATCATGGTGGGGAACATGGCAGCATGCAGGCAGATGCGGTACTGGAGATGTGCTGGAGAAGTAGGCAAGAGCTTCAGCGGTGGCCCTACTCCCAGCACTCTGAAGGCAGAGGCAGGCAGATCTCTGAGTCTGAGGCCAGCCTCGTCTACAGAGTGAGTTTCAGGGAGCCATACTGTTACAGAGAGAAACCCTGTCTCCAAAAAAAAAAAAAAAAAAGAAGAAGTAGCTGAGAGTCTTGCATCTTGTCGGCAACAAGAAGTCAGCTGGAACACAAGGTTGTATCCTTAGCATAGGAAGCCTCAAAATCTACTCCCACAGTGACACACTTCCTCCAGCAAGGTCATACCCACTCTGACAAAGCCACACCTCCTAATAGTGCCACTCCCTACGAGATTATGGGGGTCGATTGCATTCAAACCACCACACACAGCTATCTGGCCAGCTCTGATGACCTGCTCCTGGACTGGGCATAGGCCGTCTTCACAGTTACAGCACTTCTACAGTTAAACATTTTAAAAGCACTTACTGGACACCTAAATGTGATCACCTCTGTGTCCTTGGCACTTTGCTCAGCCCCTTTGACCTTCTGTTTCTCCATCACCAAAATGGTGTGATAATTTTACCTTCCCCACAGGGCTATCCCGAGGGGGGAAGACCAGGAGTGTGAACACAGGAACAGTTCCTGGGTTACCATGAGAGCCCAGCTTGGGATGTGTTTACTGTGTCTCCCTGGTGTCTTAGTAACTGATTGCTGGGAGGAGACACGGTGACCATGGCAACTCTTATAAAGGAAAGCATTTAGTAGGTGCTTTCTTACAGTTCCAGAGGTCCATTGTCATTGTGGCAGGAAGCATGGTGGCATGCAGACAGATTTGGTGCAGAAGAAGTATCTGAGAGTTCTACAATTAGACCTGAAGGCAGGAGGGAGAGAGGCTATGGGCTTGGAATGAGCTTTGTGAAACCCCAAAACTGGCCCCTGGTGACACTCTTCCTCCAACAATACCATGCCTACTAATCCTTTCGAATAGTGTTACTCCTTGGTGACCAAGTATTCAAATCTAGGAGCCTCTGGCGGTCATCCTCATTCAAACCACCTCAGCAGGCTAGGTGCTGTAGAATCCTCCCACAAAGACTCAGTGTGCTTTGACAGGGGTTACACTCTGCAGTGTATGTCACCAGTGCCTTTGGGTATAGCTGGAGCACCTGTGGCAGGATGATGCTGGCTCTGTTCTGATCTTCACAACCCTCGTTTCCATCCCTCTCAAAAGAATAGAGGATCTTTAAGAGACAAAATAAAATGCTTTCTTCTTCTAGACTTCTGAGTCAATATTCTATATATTGGAGTCAGAGGAAAGGGAGAAAGAGAGAGAAAAGATTAATTCTTAAAAAATTACTAACACATCGTGTTATGGTTACAAGGATAATAAATTTCTTCTAATAAAAAAATACTATTTTTCTGCTGTATCATTAGAGGACTCAGCCCTCTCGCACTTATCTCTGACATGGATTTCAGTACAAACGGAAGAGGTGATGTGGTAGGTCTATTCAACCTGTGTCTCGAGCAGCCACAGTCAAGGCTGGAGACACAGGGTAGCCGCATTCCTATTGTCTTTAAACCCGGCAGAGGCAGAGACAGGCAGATTCCTGAGTTTGAAGCCAGCCTGGTCTATAAAAGAGTTCCAGGACAGTCAGGGCTATACAGAGAAACCCTTTCTCAAAAATCAATCAATCAATCAATCAATCAATCAATCAATCTACCATATGAGCCAGTTCCACTGCTGCTCCACAGAGACCTGCTCAGTCATAGCCATTGCTCTGCTATCCACATTAGCTAGGAAATGGAAACAACGTAAATGTCTTCAACTGAGGGATGTACGGTGAAACTGTGGTATATATAAAATATACTAGGGAACACTATTCAGCTGTAGAGAAAAATGAAATCATGAACTCTGCAGGTAAAAAGGTGGCACAAGGAATGATACTGAGTGAGGCAATGCAGACCCCAAAAAGAAAAATGTGGCATGTTCTCTCTCATCAGAGGTTCCTAGCTCCAAATCTTCAGATGTGAGGACACACCCTGGAGTTACTGCAGAAACCAGGAAAAAGGAACCATTGCTAGGGCACAGGGGTGGGGGAACAAGAGAGGACTAGCAGGGTACACGTGATCTGATCCAGGAAACGGGAAGGGGGAGGCTTTAGTTAGGGAGTAGGAGGGAGATAAATACAGAACGAAGTAGAGAGTAAAATAACAACATGTCCGAAAAGTGTCACAAAGAATCACACTCTTAACCATTACCTAAAAGAACTATAATACATGCAAATCTGCATATAAGCATACATAGACAGTTTAAATGAAATTTTATTCTCTTGGCTGAATATGCTGCCTCCAAGAGCCAAAGATCACCTAACATCAGGCATAAGAAGCCTTCTTTTGAATGCTGGTTAGGGTTGCCCAAGAGACTCCCCAAACACACAAGCTATTGCCATCTCCCTTGGTTTCCCCTGGAGGTGAAAGGTAAGTTCCTATTGCTGAACTTCAGACATAGACCCAAAGGCCCCTTGAGCTGGAACTGACCTGAACGGCTTGTTCCTGATGACTAACTTTTATTGTACCAGAAGACACCACAAATCTTCCAAAGGAGGGAAGCCACCGAAGTCCTATCCAGCTATGACACATATGAGCTTCAGCAATGACTAGCAGGGCACAATGACCCTGCAACCAAAAGCTCTCTAATTGGACTCAATACATCCTCAACAAGAGGGAAATCTGGTCTGGAAATCTAGCCAACTACCCAGGGCTAGTGAGTCATGGATCTTGGAGAAGAACCTACAACCACCACTTAACTAAACCAGCATAATCCGTAACTACATTCTAAATATTTGCCTATATACCCACAGATGGGTGTAGTTCTCACCCTTCATCAAGGAAATTTATCTTTGCCACAGACAGAGACCTTTACAGAAAACCAGTTAACATGCAGAATTGTGGCACCCAGGCCCAGGGAATTAACCCACAGTACAAGTCCTACAACAAAGACTCAAGCAATGCTGAGGAAGATGGGGCAGAAGAGTGAATAGCCAGAGGATCAGAGAGTCTACTGTGAGATTGTGTCTCCTAGGAATGTCAGAAGCCACACCCCTACAGTGTCACCAACATGACCGCTTAAACATGATCTGAACAAAGATGACAAAAATGACACGCCAAAGTGGGCGGGAGAAGGACCGCCAGGCCTCAACCCCACTCACAGAACTACAGGCAGCTAAGGGATGCTCAGAGTGGGAGGAATTGCCCTCCCTGGGGAAGGTTATCCAATACTAAATGGTCAGCCCTGAATTCATAATACAAGGAACAATATATAGATTGAAGAGGTTGTATTTGGGAATATATGTCTAACAAAAATTAATGAGAAAAGAATTTCACCAATGCAAGGAGGGTATATAGAAGAGTTTAGAGGGAGGAAAGGGACTGGGGAAATTGTGCAATTATAGTGTGATCTCAAAAATAAAAGAGAAAACTATTACTTATTGTTATATGTGGGTATAATAAAGGTATCTGTTGTTACATTTGAGGGTGTTTTACCTACATATGTGTCTGTGTTTTGCCTACCAGGCATGTGCAGAGCCCACTGAGACAAGAAAAAGTGTCTGATCCCCTAGGACTGTAGTTGCAGACAGTTGTGAGCTGCCATGTGGGTGCTAGGAATCAAACCCAAGGACCTCTAGAAGAACCAGTACCATTAACCGCTAAACCATCTATCTCTCCAGCCTGCAACCCAGTATCGTTAACTGCTAACCCTTCTCTCCAGTACCCTGCACTGCTGTTTAAGGCTGTCTGAGTTCTTATGTCTTCCTCCAGTGGAAATAACAGGCAGCTCCCATATGAAAGGCAGGCACTATCTTTAGACTGAGTAGGCACGTGACCACTTGCCATGACGCCTGAAGGCAGCTGGTGCACGGGCGTCCAGCCCCAGCCACAAAGCCAGATTCCTAGAATTCAAACCTCAGGTCAGCTGTTTGCTCCCTCCGGGACCCTGAGAAAATTCTCTCACCCGTGCTTCCGTTAGCTCACGCATCACAGGTTGTCGTGAATGATCTGAATTTCCTACAGTGGCGAGGGTTTGACAAGCCGGCAGTGGGCGGGCACAGGGTGGGTCGTCTTCCACAGGGGCAACAGCTCCTCTTTCTCAGTCTGCTTTCTGCTGCAGCGGCAGATACCAAAAACTACTGAGTTTACCAGGAAACAAATTTTCTTTACCGCAGTTCTGGCGGCTAGACAGGCCATGGTGCTAGCAGCTAACGAGGACCTTCATGCTATGACGCTGTCCTTCAGCAGAAATGGAGGAGACACTCAAGGGTAAAAGAGAAGGAAAGAGAAATGAAGACAAATAACATACACATCCCCTAGCTAGACTGGACATGGTGTCTCAAGCCAATCATCCCAGTATGTGGGAGGCAAGGCATGAGTTCAGGGTCAGCCTGGGCTGTGCAGTGAGTACTGAGCCAGTGATCCTGTCTGGTGGCAGGAGACAATGACAGAGACGAGAAAAAGAAAACCCGTAAGGGAATTATTCATTTTATAAAGTGGTTAATCCGTTCACAAAGATGGAGCCCCTGTGACCTATTTATCATGTCTCAGCAGACCCCTCTCCTTAACGCTGTTGTTTTGGGGGACACACGTTCAAACTCCACGTATGAATGGTTGTATGACGGTGGTGGTGATAGTGGTAACGCTGACGCTGGTGCTGTGTTCTCTGGAACAAGGTCCTCTAGTGTGGAATCAGCCTCCTTGACTGCTGAGAGCCGTGTCCAATGGCTGAGCTACAGCTGTCTTTCACCAGGAGTACTCAGTATAATCAAGAGAACAGAGGAGCAAAAGAGGAAGCAACAAACGCGGTACTGCCCATCCCCGTTGACCAATCGTCCCCACTCAGACTGGAGACACTAAACAAGGGGTCCCTAAAGGGGGTAGATGCTAAGCCCAAGGAAGAAGCTCAGAAAGTATGATTACATTGAGGATGCAATTGTGCATTCAGGGTTGTGGGTGATACCAGCTGTCCCCAAATGAAACCCTCGGAGCTATAGTCACATATATTAGCAGAGAATTGATTTACAAAACTCAAGGAGGGCACGGAATTTCTATGAACTGTAAATTAGTAAATTGCTTTTTAATCTACCATAAAAGATCAGTGAGAAGTCCTTTTAAAAATCAAAGGTCTGCTAATTCAATCATGAACACATTTACTCAATGGTGCTGAAGGCAGGAGAAAACCTTCAAGGCGGCACAATTGCCATTTAAAACATATAATTTCAGAAATGATTAAAGCTTAATTAAAGTATTGAGCACAGGTATATGTTATTCTGAAGAGACCTTGGCCTTGACATTAATATTTGCTTTAAAAATGAAGTGGATTTTCCTAACATTCTATGTTCCTGGTCATACCTACTCGTGCGTCAGGAAAGCGATGGTAAGGTTGATTTCATGGACAGCCACCCAACACAAGACAGCATGTGTGTGTCCCCTCAGCTTCAGGTCAGAGAGGACAAGAGAGGGAGAGGCCTATGGCCTGGTATAGGCAATATAGGATATGCCGTGTATTAGAGACAGAAATCATTTCGTTTATAGCTTGGAGATTTCTGTCAGTGAAGGCTTGCAGATAAAGTGCAACACGGGTCCTTAAAAACCAGCCAAGTATGCTGGTGCGTGTTTGTATTCCCGGTGCTGGGGAGGTGGAGGAAGGCAGGTCCTGGGGGCTCACAAGCCAGCCAACCTAGCATGCTTCACAGGTTCCAGGTCAGGGAGACAGCCTACCTCAAAACACAAAGTAGGTGTGTGGGTCCTGAAGAGCAATGTCTGAGAATGACCTCTGGCCTCTACTAAGACTCGAACTCCTGCACCCTGGCACACACTGGTAAACCCAACATGAACACACCTGGACATGCATACACACACGCCAGATAAGGAGAAAGGAGAAGGGCATTCTAGAGTGAGTCTAGACCTGTTACAGTCTAAACCTCCTTTACGTTATTGTTCCAGTATACACACCACACACACACACACACACACACACACACACCATGCTTACTCCACCCCATATAATATATGCAGCATATGAAGATCCATGTTTTAATCTTGCTAGGGTAAAAATGGATTTAATTTACAAAGAAGAACTAGTCTTTCCCCTGACAGTTTCCAAGGGTATCTGAAATTTCCCACAGGACCACAGATCTTCCAAGTGTTTAGAGAAATGGACAACTTTTACCTGTGTCAAAGAGGACAGTTTGCTTGGTCGGCTCTCCCTCGAGCTCAGAATTACGGAGGATCTAGGTCTTGTTTTCTTCTGGTCTAGCTGGGACAATATTGCCATTGTCTAGGAAAATCAATCTGAATGACTCTTGTATTTAGAGAAGCATCCAGAAATATAACCGCCAATATGCAATTTTCTTGTGATAATGTCCTAAATACATGAAAGTAAATATAGACATAAAAATATTATAAGAATATTGAGCACAATGTTAGCTGGTTTTTTGTTTCTTTCTAAATTGTTATTATTATTATTTTCAACCCACTGGGTCTAATTAGTGTTGCCCATATGTACATTATGTGGGTCACCCCCTTGGGGATGGAGAGCCTTCCTCCTAAAGAGAAGTGATTCTCCCTCACTCCAGCCTTCAGCCACTAACAGTTCTCAGCTAGCAGAGCTCTCAGGAGCCCCTCCCCCAACCACGCTGGACTTAGTAACTGACTTGAACTTGAGTAGATCTTGTGTAGGGAACCCCAGCTACGGTGAGTTCATCCATGTCTATAGCAGCCATGTCCTGTCCAGAAGGCAATGTTTCACAACTCTCCTCCCCATCCTGCTCATACACGTAACTGGAGGTTCCTCTCCCGCTCGCCAGTTCCTGAAATAACCACTCTGAGACTTAATATTAATTACAAACTGTTTGGCCTATTAGCTCAGGCTTATTATTAACTTAACCCATTTCTTTATTCTATATTTTACCACAAGGCCCGTGGCTTCTTGCCTCACATTCTTGCTTCTCTGGTGTCTGCTGGCAGCTGCCTGACTCTGCTTTCTTTCTCCCTATATTCAGTTTAGTTTTCCTGCCTGACTTTATTCTGCCCTGCCCTAAGTCAGAGCAGCTTCTTTATTAACCAACGGCGATAAAACATATTCACAGCATACAGAGGGGTATCCCACATCACTTCACTTTCTCTTTCAGTGTTCCCTGGACCCCAGGGACAGGAGGTATTGATGTAGATGCCGAGTGCCCACAGCCACTCACTCTCAGAACTTTGGACTGCGATGAGTCTCTGCATTAACTGCTATAGTAAGACTCTTCTCTGAGCCAGGTTAGAGATGCACAGATGGCAAGATTCATTTGACTTTTTTCTTTTCTCCCTCCCCCACTTTTTTGAGATAGGGTCTCTCTAGGCATCGTAGAACTTTCTTTGTAGATCAGGTTGGCCTTGAATTCACAGAGACCTACCTGTCTTTGCCTCTCAAGTGCTGGGATTAAAGGCCTGCACTCTCACACCTCACTGGATTTTTATTATTATTATTATTATTATTAATTTGGGAATATAACATCATGCACCCCGATGACACTCACCTTCCAGTCCTCTCATGTCTGCCCCCGCTTCTCCAAGATCTCCCCACTTAAAAAAAAAAGTCTATTTTATGTTGGTCATGTACTTACTGGAGCATGGTCAAGTGGCCAGCTCCCCAGGGGAAGGTGAGTCTTTCTCACCATCATGCCATCAGTTGCAGAAAGCCAGGCCACTGCTGCTAGACATCAACATGGCTTAATGAACTTCCTAGTGGCCTTTGGTGATAATGTGGGCCACAGACATCAACAGGGCCCTTGACCATATCAGGACCACCATGGCCGTCAGAGACTGCACAGACCATCCACCTCAATATGGCTTCACATGCCACTCACATCCAGATGCCCACCCTGCCCAGGCAGCAAAGGTGATGACATCACCAAGGCACCAGTCAGTGGCACAGACTGCATTCATGGCTCTCAGGCATATGGTGGCCTGGGGTACCAGCATGGACCACTAACACCAACTTGGCCTCTGGTGGCATCGCGGACCACCGTGGTCCTTTAAGGAGGTCTAATTCATAAGGTGAACCTTTCTTCATCACTGGCCTCCATTGCTAGCTAGAGCCAGGGTGATCCCATGGCTGGGCAACAGGTTGGGGCCTCCAGGCTGCTGTATACCATCTGCCAACCCTACCATTTACCAACCCTATGGTCCACCAACCCTACCGTCCACCGACCCTACCGTCCACCGACCCTACTGGACAATGACAGCATGTCCACCTCATCCCTCTCTCTCACCTATGGCCACCATCGCATGTCGTCCAGTTCTGCCTCTCTCCATAGAACACTTGCTTTGTTCTCCTTGTCCACCTCTTCATCATATATGTGTTTGTTGTACTGGTGGCCGGGCTGTCATTGGCCTGGGAGTCTTCCAACAGCCCTGGGGGATTATTATGTTTTTTAATTGTGACAATATGTTCCTCTCACCTCTTCCATAGTTCATAAGTTTTCTACAATGAATATATGCTTGCCTCAAAATCAAAAGAATACATGAAGTTGCACATGGTGACATACATGTGTGTTCCTAGCATTTGGAAGAGATTAAAAAACAAATCACAAGTTCAAGGCCAACTTGGACTGCAGAGCAACATCTTAGCTCAAGAAAAAAAAGAAAAGAAAGAAAGAGAAAAAGAAAAAGGTAGGAAAATAGCATATATAAAATTTAAAAGATGGCTTTTGTTTATTGGTAATTTTCTTACAGCCTGGGGATTAAACCTAGGGCCTTCTACCTGCTAAGTAAGTGCTCAACCTCTAAGCCACAGTCACAGTCTTAAACATCTGCCCTGATTTTTATTTCAAAGGAGATTTCAAGACTGCTCACACAAAGATGAATTCTTCAAAGCAATTTCCAGAAACCCTGTCGCAAATCCTCCCCATGACCCTGTGCTCCTGTCTGTCCTGATGAATGCCAGATCTGTCTTCAAGACATACTTCCCAGAAAATCAAGACACACAGAGCGAGTTATTTCCAGAGGAAGCCGTCTGGGATCCTGGAAACAGATGTTGCTTCCTTCCAGCCCATCCTCATCCTTCTCCCGGAAGATACTGTTGCCATCATTCTAGGCTTAACTCAGCTTGACAGTAGCTGCGCTGCTGACTGGATCTCCCTCTCCTCTTCCGGTCAAAGCTTGTAGACTCTGCACTCAAACCTGAAGAAGGGCTCTCAGTGAGTGAGAAACCAGCAGGCTCCCCTGTGGAGCGGTGCCCTCATCCCAGTGAATGCTCACTAGCTCATTTGCCATAACTCTTTCAAGCCAGGGAGGGGGTGATGGCGCTCACTACCTATGATAAACTATTGTCAGCATACCTTCATTGCCTTTCTTACCTCCAGTTTGCTCTATTACTGAAATGTTCTGCCCCAAACCTACCTTTATCAGCATCTAAATCATTACTAGTCTGAGGTCCCAGCTTTCCTGGTACAGAAACCACAGACTCAGCAGCCAGAATGTCATCAGCCCCCTCCAGATTACATCATCTCCTTCTGCCACCCTTAATGCCACTATGGTAACCATCAACAGCAATACCTGTGATTATTTCGGTGGAAATATTGAACAGATGTGACAGCCTTGTCAAACTCCTCTGCTGGTGTCCAGCCACTCGGTGATACCGTTTGCAATTCTAAAATCTCTCTTCTGGCCGTAATAGAGACAGCACGTGCTGACCTCCCGGGTGGAGACGGCTGCCACAGCTTCGGTGAGCACATCAAATGCTCCCTGCCGGCAGCGCGGCACACACTCGGGGCTCTATGGCTGATGAGCACAGTGACAGCCTCACCACAGCCAGATGACGGCTCTCAAGTTGAAAGGGCACTGAACTTCCTGTCAGAATTTTGAGTTTCTGTGTCCCTTTGAAACTTAAGGGATGTCACTTTGAACTTGTTCCTTGCCACTGAAATAGTTTCTCTCAACCCAACCACATGGGTTGTGCAACGTGGTGGATGCCCCAGATACTATGAACTTTTTCTCTTTAAAAAATAAATTAATTAATCGCAAGTGAATTTTCCTTCAAAAATAAATATATTCCAGGAGGTAAAGTCAAGACAATCAAGAGGCAAGGATTAGTTGCATAAGACTTTAAAATCAATTTAGTACATTAAAAAAAGCAGCTAGGGAAAACAGAAGGTTTATGGTAACATTTATAACAGCATTGTCAACAAAAGCCGAGGTGTTTCCTGGCAGACAAAGGGACAAGTTAGTTGTGTTATAACGGTAGAGTGGATTGCCATTCAACCACAAAAAATGATGGAATACCTTACAACATGGATGATCCCAGAAAACATACTGAGGGAAGGAAGCTGTACATGTGGCCACATATACGTCCATCCATACAATCCCCTCCACACCAAGGCCATCCATTTAGCTAGGAAGCAAACTGCTGGCGGTTGGGTTAGGAGCACACAGAACTGGGGAATGACAGCTTAAGGCATAGAGCAGAGAGGCAAATGGATGTGTTTGGAACTACATGGAGGTGCTGTTCACAGGGTGTGGATTACCAAATACTGTGGACTTGTACTCCTTAAAATGGTTGATGTTTATAGCAAATGAATTTTACCTCAATAAATAAATATATATCTCAGAACACGGTGGCAGAGTGTTTGCCCAGCTTGTGTGAAGCCCCGGGTTCAACCCTCAACACTGTAGACATGTAAACAAAAAAACTTGAAGACAAAGAGGCAAAGTCAACCAAGACATCCTTGAGAGACATTGAGTCTATCAAAGCAACGAAAGATTTCCCAAATGACAAGACCAGCCTGGGCTACATGGTCCCTGACACACACACACACACACACACACACACACACACACACACACA
>NC_022021.1:5915927-5933072 GCF_000317375.1 Microtus ochrogaster
AGAAAGAGAGAGAGAGAGAGAGAGAGAGAGAGAGAGAGAGAGAGAGAGAAAGAGAGAGAGAAATTATCAGTTCTAGCCAGCATACCACCAAGAAGAAGCCAATCTCAGGAGGATCAAGTGGTATATAAAAGGACAAAAATTTTAAAAATAAAGCCACATAGAATGAAATAGAAATTTGCCCAAAGTTGAGAGTTCTGGTCCTTGATGAACCACAGAGGCTTCTGTCCCCTTTGTAGGTGGAGAGACAGAAGTTTGAGTTCCAAAGGTGCCCACTCTCCACTGTGATCTTTCTGACTCCCATATCCCGCAGGACTCCCGTGTCCCGCAGCTCGTGCAGGCCACAACACCATGTCCACACTCTTGTTAATTCACAGCAACACTAAGGAAGGAATCATGTCTTCAGGCTTTCAGGAGAGCTTCTCAATTTATCTTTGCTAAAGAAAAAGAAAGTTCCCGAATGCAGTGACTTAAGAGAAGGCTTGAGCCTGTGGCCAGCACAATCCCTAAGCTGCATCTTCCAAGGTTCCTGGGAGGCTGTCACCTGGCCTGTGAGTCACAGTTATCAGGTCACTTCAGAGTGTGTACCAAGGCGCCTGGGGAGTGTTTCTGAACCACACATTCCTCTTGAATAGAATCCTGCAAAGAGGTCCAGAAATACACAATTTAAAAAGTTTCCCAGTGGATCCCCCTGCCCCAATTTGGACACCATCTGTTTAGCTCTGCCCATGCATCTGTGGCTGTGGCCTCAATACCCTTAGGACGAAGGACTTTGCAATTCAGAGAGCTAATTGTCAGAGAGTTCTTTCCAACACACCCAGTCAACACCGGACTGCTTTGTGACTTACGGGCAGGTTTATGCTTTGATAGAACTCTCTCCTCCATCCGTGGCACACCCCTCAAAAGTCCACCTCTAGACACTGGCCGTGGGTCTTCTCCCTTGTCATACGTTTCACCTTAGTGCCCGCTCAGGCTGGTAACAATGAAGCTGTCAACTTTCTTCTTCCATTCCTGTCTTTAGCCTCAAGCTGTTTCTTCAAAGCCAGGTTTCCCTCTGCTAGGCAAATGATAGCCAGCATTCTACAATCCAATCTAACCGTCTTTTGACTTTGTTTTGTTTCTGTAATACCAGAGCTTGAGCCCAGAGTCCTGGGCATGCAAAGCAAGCCATCTTAGTACATCAAACGACACCTCTCATCTCCTAAAGTCCCTTTAACATAGCGGATTTAGGAAGATTGTGTATGTTTGTTATGATTATAATATGGTTGGACTTACTGCTATCATCTTAGTCTTTGGTTTTCTTTTTTAGATTTTTTTTTTTTTTGAGACCGATTTTCACTATGGCCTGTGGGCTTCAACTTGTGACTCTCCTGCCTCAAGCTAATGGTTTATTTTATCTTTTCTTTTCTGTAGCTTTCTGTTAACTGTAGTTTTTTCCTCCCTCCACCTCCCCTCCCCTCTGAATCTGGCAGCTGTATCAGTTTCAGTAGTCAGACTTTGAAGGGCACTTTCTAAAAAAATGTTGAACATGAATTTAAGCAAAATCTAGAACGGGGCATGGTGGTGGTACACACCTGTAATCCCAGCAACCTTGAGGCTGAAGCAAGAGGACCATGAGTCTGCGGCCAGCCTGGGCCACATCGCCAGACTCTATCTCACAACAAGGGAAGATGGGAGAGAGAGAGTTTCTCCACTGTTTATGTGAAAATTATTTCCTCCTGATTCCTGTATAGTCTCATAGCTGGAGTCACAGCTCTCTGTCTGTAATTGTCTTCTCTAAGCGCTTCAGAGATATTACTTGCTGCATTGTGGCTTTTATCGTTACCATAAAGAAGTCAGCAACAGCCTAAATATAGCTCCTTTATAGAGCACATTTTTCTCTGGATATATCAAATTATTTCTATTTGACTTTAGTGTTTTACAGCCTTTCTATTATGAATCCAAGTGTGGATCCTTTAAACAGCGCCTGTTTGAGATCGGTTGTTGCTACACAGGGTTTTTGGGAGGAGGGGGTCTTGCTGTACAGCTTCAGCTTCTCTCTCTTCATTATCCTCCTGCCCCAGCCTCCGGAATGCTGTGGTTATAGATATGCACACCACACCCCAGTATACTACTGAGAACGTCTGTTCTAGAATTCTTCAATGAAGGTAGAGCCAGGAACCCTAACCCCTAATCAGACAAGCCCTCCTAAGATAGTTGACTGTCTCCTTTGAAAGGTTGGGCCAAAATGTGTCCTGTTTGTTCTTGCAGCCATTGTTTAAGCTGCTCTGCTACCGAGGGACACAGGAGTCACCTCCTCTTGTCCTGTGGCTTCTCTCTCCTTTACCAAGCTGAGGCCTCCTCGCCTCAGAAGCGCACGGCACTGCACAGTGTCCGCATCTGTCGCTTCTCTCGCAGACCCGGGAAAGGTTACCTTAAAAGAATATGAGCTGTAAAAATCAGTTTCCAAAAGTCCATACCATGTGAAAAGGATTGAATAAACAAATGAGGGAAAAGAGACAAAATAACCTCCTAGAAGAACTCCAGATAACTGATGCAGATATTCTTCCCTCCCGGAAACGGGGTTCGAGTCCACCACCTGTCATAGTGTGGGTTCCTTCCAGAGAGCAGAATGGGGAGTGGGAGAGTGGAAGAACCACAGAGCACGACCCCAGCCCTCCACCCACCCCTGGCCAAGGTCAACATCCCCAGAGATGGGCCACAGTCACAATGTGTACCCTGTTGTATTATGGGATGGAAGGGATACTTCTCCAAATCCCAGTGCAAAAATTAAAGTTATAAAGAAAAAAAATCACTCAAGGTCTTAAGAACCAAGGAAGGACCAAGAGAGTTCCAGAAGAGAAGGAGATGTGGCGGCTAAACACAGCGTGGCATCCTGGATGGGATCCTCGTATAGGAAAAGTGGAGGAAGGCAGCAGTAAAATCCAAACAAAATCTACTGTTCATTAACTCTCATTGTAGAGATGTTGGTTTCTCACTTTGGGCCAAAGCACCAAAGCACCCT
Source organism: Microtus ochrogaster (assembly GCF_000317375.1). Lineage (NCBI taxonomy): Eukaryota > Metazoa > Chordata > Mammalia > Rodentia > Cricetidae > Microtus > Microtus ochrogaster. The sequence continues at coordinate 5,918,929 of NC_022021.1, forward strand.
GGATATACTACCTGTTGACACAGGGGAAGCTGGGTATTGGATAGCTGAACCTCTCTGTGCTTTTAGTCCAGAATAGAATGCAATTTTTATATGACAGGGCCTAGCAGAATATAAACCAAATGAATGTGCAAAGAGTAGCACTCCCAACTGCCAAAGGACAAAAATAATAAATTTTTATCCATCAATGTGTCATTATTGGGCAAGTCATACAATGGCATCTTATTTGGCCTAAGAAGAAATGAAGTACTGATACATTTTCACACTCTGTGCCACCTCAACAGCATCGTGCTAAGTGAAAGAACCAGAAGCCTGGGTCACATGACACCAGTTCCCTTCAGGTGAAATCTGGAGAAGAGACAGGTCTATAGAGATTAGCAGACTGATGATTGCCAGGACCCGAAAGACAGGGAAAACAGGATGTCTCTACCTAGCATGAACAGTGTATCCTTTCAGGCAACGAAATGCTTTGGAACTAGACAGACGTGATGGTTGTACAATTGTATAAATATACTAAAGGCCACCAAATTGTTTGCTTGCAAATGGCTAAGTGTATGTAATCTGAGTTTCACCCCACCTTGAAGAAAAAACTGTACCATACATGTTAACTCTGCTGAAAGCCTCAGCCCAGAGGCAGAACAAGAACTAGCTGTGGAGTGATAGATGGGACGGTTCTCGAGACACACTGGTCTTTTGAAGCTGGAGTGGGCAGGCGCGAGTCTGCAAATCTAGGAAAGTCAAAAGCTGTCGTGTGGAAAGGTCGGTCAAGGAGCTGGAGCCTTTGCCTCTAGGAAACGCTGTGTGGACTGTAAGAGAGCCTACTGACTTAGTCAGCGGGGCTTCGGCCTTGTTCTGCACACTCTTCTACTGTCCTTGTCATTTCTGTTCTTCCACACTCAGTGTTCTCCACACTCAACGCAACAAAGGAGACCCCTGCCATCTATATGTTTATGTGCATTGAGTCCTTGGGGTTTTGCATGTCCAGGAAGTGGTAGGTCCTTGATAAAAATTAGATTTGTGAATTTTGAAAAGTGCAGGATATTCTAATAGTAAAGTGGTAAAATATTCAATTTTTAAATAAAGCATTTACAGTGGTGGGCCACTATTAGTTCCAAATATAATAACTGATGTACTATTGTTCATCAACACACACACAGACACACACATGCGCACACACGCAGGCGCACACATTTTTGCCTTACAGCATAACACAAAGGTCTCAGTTTGGCTATGGCCCTCAGTCCCCATCCCTAATGTTTGAATAATATTTGTAGCTTGCCCCATTTACAGAGGTGCTGTGAGGATTCAAGAGATGTTCGTTAAGAGCCTAGCATTCGCATAACAGAAATATTATCCTTGATAAAAGTGATGGCTGCCCCGGCAGGCTCTGCTCCAGACAGGCGGTGATTGGCAGGCACCAGGGTGAAGGATGAGCCAGTGGATAGCCCCAACTTGATCTTAGAGTCTAGGATGCTCAGAAAGAGATGGACAGAACCAGGGCTGGCCCCAAACCTGGGGTTCCAGGAGGACTTAATGAGAACAAAGCTCTGGGGTCAGCTCTTCTCTCCCGGTCTCAGGACAGCTTGCAGTCAATGGCAAGGAGACTTATTTAGCAACGGACAGCTCCCAGCCCAGCCCACCTGGCACAGATGGTTGCCTTCCCTCCCTCCTGCTGTGTTTCAGAAGACTGACTACAAGGGCCTTTGTCTTCCAGAAGAGCAAAACACCAACCAAGTCAATCCTTAAATACTGAAAATAAACAAAAGAACAGTGGAGATAGAGGTTTTTTTTTTTTTAAATCACCCAATATTTAAAACAAAAATATGCCAACATTTCAAAACAGTGACTTCTTTAAAAAAAAAATCAAATAAACAACAACAACAACAAAAAGCCCTGCTCATCTGGTGTTGTACATGAAAAAAAAAACATATAAAACTTCTCTTTTTCTGCCTTTGCATCTTGCTTTTATTGGGACAAAATGGGAAATAAACTTGCCTAATTTCAAACTGTGTTTGCAGCTTAGGATTCCATTAATGTATCCTTTTCCCCCTGGCTGTGCAGGGTCCTCGTTTGCAGTCAGTTCATTCTGCACTGATGTATATTTCATTGCCCAAGGCTTAATTTTGATTTATTGTCCATCCATAAATTAGAAAAATATGCTGTGGAATTCCATCCCGCTGAAAAGCTGTGCCCGATGTCAAGGGACTGGGTGATATTTAAGATGTCAGAAATACATATTGGATTAGTGTGCTTTGTTCCCCCACAACAGCAGGTGTTTAATCATGGCTGATGGCTGAAGTTAAATGCATTAGGACAGCAACAGCCAAGAAGATGGAGTTTTTCTAAGCCATACAAACTCCGGGATAAATAACTCAAAACTAATTGTGTGTCCACATCTTAGATACATTTTTATTTACTTAATACATTAAACAATAGGAACAGCCTCTGGCGCTTAACTCGGTGTTTAAGAGTCAGTACAAATATTCTATGCTAGTGAAATTGTTGGCTGTTTAAACCTAATTACCGTTTCCCTTACCAGCCCTCTGGCGGCTTTATATAAGATATTTCTTAAAGCAGGAAAGAAATCTCTCAGCCATTCCAAGGTAGGGAATTTTCAGGCTTGCTTCTGATTGTGGTTTCTGAATGTAATTTGAATAATTGTTTTCCTGTGTAAATGCCCATCTCATTTAAACAAGGCACTGCATATCTCCTGGCTGGGGTTTTCTGCCTTCATTTCTTTGTAAAGTACCAGTTCCCTTTGCTGTCCTGTTTATATTAATTAGTGTTCTATGTATATAGGAAAAATGATCAGGCTCGGTGTGGAGCAATTTTGCTGGAGGCTAGAGGGAAGATGCTTAGGAGAGCAAACATTTTCAAGGTGCAACCGGTGACCTGTGACAAGCTGGGGAGATTCATGGCGAGAACCGTATATTTTGACACAACAGTGATTTGATTAAAAGAGAAAGTAATGGATTTAAACAGTCTCTATGAGGATGTAGCCAGACTTCGGTAGCCTTTTGCAATTTGCTTTGCAGGCCAGGGATGGAGCAGCAAAAGAGAATCATTGTTGCTGGAAAGGAAAAGGTTCATGTACAAATATAAACACAAACTGAGTCATTGAAGCCAGCAGCCTCCTTGTCCTTGTCTTAGGGTCTGTCATAGGCAGGATGAAACCAAGTCAAAGCAGACGTTAGGTCATTTCAAGAACGGATTTAGAGTTAGATTTAAGTTTGGGTATTTTTAAAGGGATTATATTGTAGTCATACTCAAATGGTGAGTTTTCTGTGAAGAAGAACATGTAATTGTCTGCGTCTTAAGAAAAACTAAAATTTGTATTAGAGAGTGGAAGTATTAAATTTGTCTTGTGAAGATAAATAGTTCAATCCCCTCAAAGAGCTACAACCCTAGATTCAATGCAACATCAAAAGTAGTTCTTTTGTTTGTTTGTTTGCTTGCTTGCTTGCTTGCTTGTTTTTTTTGAGACAGGGTTCTCTGTAGTTTTGGAGCCTGTTCTGGAACTAGCTCTTGTAGACCAGGCTGGCCTGGAACTCACAGAGATCCGCCTGCCTCTGCCTCCAAGTGCTGGGATTAAAGGCGTGCATTACCAGTGACTGGCCAAAAGTAATTCTTCAAAAAAAATTAATCCCTAAAAATATCACCCGTATGTACAAGGCAAATTTATCATATCCACACCCCATCCCCTTCACCAGTTCCTCTAGCGTCATGGTGTCTCTCTCCCGATTTCATGTCCCCCTTTTATAACTATTTATTTGTTTAAATTTTTTATCTTAAACTCACTGAGTGTACGTGAATGTGGGTTCACCCACTGGGGGCAGGAAGAACCTACTAGTGGCCTCTCTTATAAAGAAACGTGACTCTCTTTCTCCCAGAAACTACCAATAGCTCTTCCATTGGGAGCACCGCCCATCCACACTGGAACTTTTGGCTGGCTTGGTCCTCAGCAGGTCTTGTGGGGGTAACCACAGCTGTTGTCATGACAGCAATCTCATGTCCAGAGCACAGCATCACACACACCACCCCTCCCCGTCTCTGGCTTTTGTCTTCTTTCTTCCCACCCTTCCTCAACGTTCCCCCGAGCTTTGTAGAGGAGGTTGATAATAGATTATCTACAGCAATCTATCTCTTACACTACCCACTACCCACTGCAGTAAGGGACTTCTCTGACCAAGGTTGGGAGCAGCACAAATTTAAATACAAGCACTTAAAGACAGCTGACAACATCAACAGCATTTAGAAAGACAACGCCAATGAGTTCTTGCCTAGGAACTATCATTTCCACGGCCAGGGGGTTTCAACCATGCCTCCAGTACCAGGCATAACTTCCGTCCTGTGGAGCAGGATTCAGTTCTAATGAGGGGAGCAGTTGGTTCCCCCCATCAACAGACTTGTCACTACTGCGCCAGCGGGCACATCTTGTCTACTATGTCGGTACTGCAGCAGGAAGGGTCCTGTGCTGGGTCAGAAGGCCCTTGGTGTCTTTCTCCTCCAGTGACCTGTATAGCACCAGTAGCCAGCACTATCAAAGTTAGCCAGCTCTAAATGGATCAGGGACCTCAACTTTGTTAGAGGAAAAAGTCGGGAGTTTACTTCAAGTTATGAACACACGGAAGGGCTCTCCGAATAGGACCCCCGTAGTGCAGGGAATGATACTAACAGCTGGCAAAGGGGATCTCATGAAATCAAAAAACTTCTGTATAGAAAAGCAAGTGGTCAATCAAGTGAGTATAGAAACAGAAAACCTTTGCCAGCTGTGCATCTAACAGAGGATTAGTGTCTAGAATATACAAAGAACTCAAAGAACTAAACATCAAGAAAATAATCCAGTTAAAACTGAGCTGTGGAACTGAACAGAAAGTTCTCAACAGAGCGATACTTTGGCTAGAGACCACCTCGAAAAGCCTTCAACACCCTCAGCTCACAGGGAAATGAAGATAAAAACGACACTAAGATTCTGCTTCACCTCAGTCAAAGTGGTCATCAAATGGAATGGGGTATGCCGGTTGGGAACGCCACAGTGTGATTATCAACTGAACAGGCTTCAAAGATCAGCGTCCTCCTCAACTGCATGGCAAGTTTGGTGCCAACCTGGGTTACATGAAAACCACAGAAAGAGGTGGTGGGGAGAATGAACATTGGGAGTATGAATAAGGCACGCTTGTGATAATGGCGTGACTCAGTCTGTACTGTATGATCTCATTAATATAAGAATACAAGATAAAAAAAAGAAGGTCATCCAGTCTATGGGCAGACATTAAAAAGTAATATGTCATGCATTAGAAAGGGCTTGAAGGCAAACTGTGAGCAGTATTGCTTCTGGGAATTCCGTATCTTCATATGCCTTTGTGCTGTTTGAGTTTTACTTAAAATTATATTGATTTTTTTTATTTTTTCTGCCTTTTTTTGTATTTTGAGACAGGGTTTCTCTGTGTATCACTGGCTGTCCTGGAATTTGCTACATAGACCAGGCTGGCCTTGAACTCACAGAGATCTGTCTGCCTCTGCCTCCTGAGTGCTGGGATTAAAAGTGTGCGCCACCACCGCCCGGCTGATTTTTTAAAATCGCCCAACAAAGTTTTGTTCTTAAAGAAAATGGAAGTCTATTTCCTACTTTGACTCATAGGTCCTGCCTCAGTATTATATCTGTGTTGAATGAAATAGTCACTGAATGTTATTATAAGATAAATCATTTTAAGAAGAAACACAGTCCTGATGAAGCACCTACATGGGACAAATCGTTAGAGCTGTGTTGGCGGACTGGTCAGTCTTCTCATGGGCCCATTCTTGCAGGTGTTTGCCTTCATCCCTCTAAGCCTCCCTAACCCCAAGCCATTAGCATCTTTAAAAACAATACCCCAAACACCAAGGTACAAATATCACTCTTTACCTCAGACTCTCCAGTAATAAAATTTTATTTGATAAAATTTTAGTTTTCACAAGAATGATGTTCAAAGGGCAATTTTGGTGTTTTTGTTTAAAAAAATGCTCTAAAATGCAGATCTCATTTTTTGAAATAATCTTAATATATTTTAGTATCTTTTCATGTTTGCAACTGATATCCCAAAGTTCTTCCCTGAGAATAATTGGGGATTCATGACTCCCCCCTAAGCCATTTTATGTTGTGTCTAATATTTCTGCCTGAGTTGTTTCTCCGTCAGGCTTCCCTGGAAACAGAGGTGATGGTTTCTAGCAGGTTATGGGAGCATCTTTGTATTAGTGACTTTTCTATTTTAGGATAAAACACCATGACAAAAGCAGCTTACCAAGGAAAGACTTTATTTGGGGCTTATGGTTCCAGAAAGATGAGAGTCTATCATGGCTGGAAAATGTGGCAGCAAAGCAGAGGTGCAGTGGGGGCAGGAAGCTGAGGGTTCACATCCTGAACCACAAGAAGGAAGAGCAGAGTGAACTGGGAATGGCTCCGGGTTTTGAAAGCCCACCCCTAGTGACATACTTCTTGAAGGAAGGTCACATGACCCAAACTTCCCACAAACAGCACCGCCAACTGGGACCAAGTATTCAAATGCCTGAGACCTGAAGGCGGGGGCAGCTATTATTCAAACCACCACAGTGCTCCTGAGTCTCCACTGAGCAGAAGGAAGAAAACGGAGTATGAAGAAGGAGACGCTCCATTGCTGCAGTTGGTCCTGCCCTGTGGTCCTTCCTGGACTCCATTCTGGCTACTCTTGAAGAGGATGGCTTGAGAAGGGAGTAAAACTTTGGAAAAGGGAATTCCTGGAGACGGAGTCAGCCAAGAACCATCAGCACAGAGCGTTCTCAGCAACTCTAATGCATGTCGGTACAAACCAAACTCTACCTCAGAAACCCGAAAATGGATTGGGCATATTTCGAAGCAGATGAAATTATGAGTCTAGGTGGGAAACCCCATGTCTACGGCAAGGAGTTTCCAGGCTCTTTGTCTGCATGTCCATCCACAAAGAAAGGAAAAACATTTGTTATGAGAGAACAGGAGGACCATGACCCTTGTGTGACTCCCCCAGTGGAGACATAAAGGAGGATCTCTTCATCCCAGATACAACAGTACTGAGAAACCAAAGCAGTAACTACCAAGTCCAGCTTGGTGAGCCCATGAGTTTGTTATCACTATGGGAGCACGGCTAAGGGGTTCCATACAGGTGCAAATGTTACTCAAAAGCAGGTGTATCACCAAAACGTCCCACCCCAGCATTGGCCACAGCTCACTGTGTCACTAGAGCCCCACCTTCAGTAACCCTCTGCTTCCAATATACTTCGGCATCCCTCACGATCTCATGCACCTGGGAGGTAGGATGATCTCAGGTGAGCATTTAGGGCATCCCTCCTCCTTCAGCAGGGAGTATTGGCAGCTCTGTCATCATAACCACAGGCCTAGATGTTAATATATCCTTTTTCTATTTCACTTCCTTGACTGCATGGCCAAGTGTTCTGTGGTCACCACAACAATCTCTACTCAGAGGCAATAGCTTACGTGGTAGGGACGATTCCAAGGTGAGTCTAAAAGTAGGAGCGTGGAAGCCATCCCATTGTTGCCAAGACAGAAGTAAAGCAAAAGGGGCGGATTGCAGGAAGAATTTGCATTTTGCTTGATTCTATCATAATACAAGGCTACTTCTCTGGCTTGATTTTTGGATTTGAATCCTGGATTGAATAAGCAATACATGCTAGGAAGGAGTCTCGAGACCGTGCAGGAGAATTTCCTGTCATGCGCACAGTAGTAAGAAATGCATAACATGAAAGTAGCTCAGTTACCCTCTACTTGCGGGTCGCAAACCCTTTGGGGGTAGCATATCAGAGCTCCTGCATATCACATATTACACTCAAAATTACAGTTCTGAAGAAGAAACCAAGTAATTTTATGGTTGGGGGTCACCATGAGGGGGGCTGTATTAAAGGGTCTCAGCATTAGGAAGGTTGAGGACCATGGCAATAGCTGACTCTGATGAGTGAAGAAAAGAGGAGAGAGACATTAGTCAGTCATCACTGCTTTCCCGTTTTTCTGTTCCAAAGAAATCGAGTTCCAAGAAGAGATGCTGCAGATGAAGCGAGTTTGAGGAGAAATGGGGACGAAAGCTTTTTTAGCTGCTCGAGGATTAAGAGGGGTACCTTCTGACTGGGAAGTGTTACCTCTGGTCCCTGTGAGCATGTGCCAATACCAAGACTCCACCACCTCAGCAGCCTGAGAATAGCTGGAACATACTTTGAAGCAGATGAAGCCCATTAAGATGTGTTTAGGACTGTGAGCAAAAGAAAATATGAGTGCTTGAGAGATCTTGTTCACGGGAATGTTTATTCAAATTTGAAAAGATAAGAAATAAGACACACAAGGGAACAAAGAAGGGAAGGGTCAGAGAAGGGAAAGAGTAAAACCTAAAGTGAAAGTGAAGCCATTACAGTGAGATGTTCCAGTTAGTGGGACCCTAAGGCAGCAGCACTGTTTTTAGCTCTGATTCTATGAGGAGAGTCATCCTGGAGCGGAGTAGCCATGTGGCTCAAACTGGAGGTGGCCCTAAGATCAAGCAGTTGGGGTTGGACATATGATGTCATCCTGTGCAATCTCTGCCACAGCAGGCTTGACACTGAGGCTCAGAACAAAAGATGGGCTGGCTTTGACTGCTTCTGTGGTCATGTATGCCATCTCACAGAAAGATATGCAATTACTTGATAAATGGCATTGTAGTCCTCCGTATTTCTTTTGCCCTGGTAATAAATAATGGGAACATTGAAACATTCTGGGTTTGGGGACCAGTACTTTCCTTGGTGTGGATGGTAGAACCAAGCACACTCTGTAGTAGCTAGAAGAAAATATTTGGGACCATCATCTTCCTCTGAGTTGTATTCTTGCGGATCAGATGATCAGGGCCCAGGGTGTCCTGGAGTTCTGATGTCACTGTATATCTGTGGAGGGATAGCAACCTAAGTCATTTAAAACTGAGAAGAGGGCTGGAGAGATGGCTCAGCCGTTAAAGGCTAGGCTCACAACCATAAATAAAACTGAGAAGATTTGGTCATGCTACAAAGTTCGATACTGGTTTTCAGGAGGAACTCAGTGTTTGAAGGGGCCACATACAAATTGTGTCCCTTGTTAGTCATGTAGTCATAGGATTTGATACCCTGAAGCAAGAGATGAGGCTAAGGGTGTAGTTATCCTCAAAGAAGACCTTGGTCAATTGTTTTCATCTTAGGAACAAGACCTGTTGTGGGATAATGCTCTTGTATACGGTAAAGATTTGTCACTTGTATTAGTTTAATAAAATGCTGATTGGCCAGTAGCTAGGTAGGAAGTATAGGCAGGGTGACCAGACTAAGAGAATTCTGGGAAGAGGAAAGGCTAGAGAGGCAGTCACAAGTCAGACACAGAGGAAGCAAGATGAGAATGCCTCACTGAAAAAAGATACCAAGCCACGTGGCTAAACATAGACAAGAATTATGGGTTAATTTAAGTTGTAAAAACTAGTTAATAATAAGCCTGAGCTAATAGGCCAACCAGTTTATAATTAATATAAACCTCTGTGTATTTTTTTGGGATTAAACAGCTACAGGAGTGGGTGGGACAGAAACTTCCATGTACAAAGACCATTTAAAACTAGTAAAACTTAATTGTCTAAATGTCAAGTAAAAACTTGACATTACCAAGATCAGGTACTGGCTTCTTGTGTGGTGGGCCAGCAAGATGTCTCAGCAGGTAAAGGGCTCTGCTGCCAGGCCTGAGGACTTGAGTTAGATCGTGGGACCCACACAGTAGAAGGAAAGAGCTGACTCCCCCAAGTTATCCAAGTACCCTTCCACATATGTGGTGTGTCATGCTTACATGCACACGTGTGCAAACACACATATCATAAACACAAAATGTACTAAAAATGTAAAGGGCTTGCCATACAAACAGGAAAGCTTGAGTCCATGTTCCAGAATCCTTGTATAAAGCCAGGCATGATGACGTACACTTGTAATCCCAGTGCCGGGTAGGCAGAGACAGGCAGACCCCTATGGCTCCCTTGCCAGCCATTCTGCCTAATCAGCAAGTTCTAGGCCAAGAGTGACCCTGGCTCAGAAAACGATATCGGGAGGCTCTTGAGGAATAATACCCTAGACTGACCTCTACCTCGACTTGTGTTCATGAGGGCATCCGTACACACACACACACACACACACACACACACACACACACAAAATTAAAATTGAACAACCTCCCTCTCTCCAAGGGGAGAGAGAAAATAGCATTACATTTTGTGGCTTGACTGTTCCCATCCCAAACAGTGTGCAACGCTAATTGAGGTCCCGTTTTCCTACTCTGTCTTTTAGGCTATTGTTAGCCATGCTAGAGAATCACTGAGTGTGTTTTCATCCAGACACGATGCGACTTCAGCCTCGGGGATCTACTTTAGCGGCTAATATACAGTCACTTACTGCTTGGTGACAGAAGTCTGTGTAATAATGTATGCGTTCTGAGTTTGACATTTTATATCATGAGAAACATACTGGGCCTGCCTCGGAGGCCGTCTTGATTTAGGGTCATTCCTTCTTGCCAACTTTCCAAGACTCTGTCCTTGCCTTGTTACAGGAGTATCCTGTGCTCTAATCAGAGAGAGGTTAGGGCACAGTCCCGCCTTCTTCCTGCCATTGCAAAGCCCTGGGTCTCTCTGCTCTCCTTCCCCTGACTTCCTAAATGAGAGATAAATCTTAGGATCTTAGAGTGTTGTTTTATAGTGCTCATATATATGTTCTTAAATAGATATAATATCATATAATGGAATCACCTTGGGCTATGAAAGTAAGCCAGTCATTGCTCTGTATAAGACACTCAAACTCTGATAATTTCCTGTCTCTGAAGGAGAGACATTCTACCTCATAAGCCTGTTGTGAAGTATAAAGACTATCTGTACCGACTAGACACCCAGTAAAAGGCAGCCTGCTCCAGGGTCTGCACACAGTGAGATCCTATAGAACAGCCAGCAAAGAGACTAGCCAGTGGTTTTTACACAGACTTTACCTGAGGTTTCCTGGGTAAACACCAGTCCCAGATGGATCTCTCGATAAGGACACCTTCATCCAGGACACTGATGCGGTGGAGAGAAATAAACAGAGCAGTTGAAATAAGGAGGTCATGCCATCAACTATCCCAGCATACTTAGCCCAAGGCCTCTTAAATTCAAAGACAATTGCATGGGGGTCCTCTCTGCACTGGCCTCTAGCATCTAACAATCCCCCCCCCCACACACACGCACACAGACCCATACCATTCTTTAGCACAACTGAAGCCCAAACTCATGATGGGAGTCACTGAACAAAAATGTTCCAATCCAGTACTGGGGTTGGCCTGAGCCAGCAGCTCAGGAACCTGTTGGTCCTCCCACTTCTCATTGTACAATTGTCTCATGTGTAAGTGAGCTGCTAAATTGCTGTCATCATCTTCGTCCACTACTGGTTTGTAAGACTTGCAAAGATGCTAGCGTATACCACTTTCTCAAGGCTGGGCCCGAGGCCCTTTATTACCCATTTTAGTTGAGTTGTGCGCATGCATCTAGAGTAAATCTAGGCTAATATCTAATCATACTGGAAAACCAAAAAGAGATCTAGAAAATTGACTTCACCACTCTGACCTGATCATTACATATGATGTACATGCATTGAAGTCTCAGTGTGGCAAGCAAAATACACACAGCTCTTACATATTAGTTAAGTATGAAAAAAATCTTTTAAAGAAAACAGAAAAATTAGGTACAAGGCATAAAAAATCCTAAACAAAAACTAGAAACATGGAAAGGAACGCGGGAAAAAAAAAAACAAAAAAACATAAGTTATTGTATTAGAATACAGGGTTCTAGGAAATATCTGTCTCTTTACTACCGGGCAGTGGTGGTGCGTGCCTTTAATCCCAGCACTCAGGAGGCAGAGGTAGGAGAATCTCTGTGAGTTTGAGGCCAGGCTGGTCTACAAGAGCTAGATCCAGGACAGACTCTAAAACTACAGCTAAACTCCGTCTCGAAAAAAACAAATAAACAAAAACTACCTAAGTTGTGGTACAATCTTTTATCTTTTTAGGATTGGCAAAATGCCACTGAGAGTGGCCAGCACCAGTCTTCCCAAAGACGTAAGACAAATATATCAAACAAACAAACAAAAATGAACCCCATAACAGTTTAAGGCCCACTGCCTTATCCTTTTGGCTCTGCTCTTCGGTGCTGTGGATGGCCACGGAGTTGTGACACCACATGCCAGGATAGTCAACGGGCTCACATAATGTGACAACTGGCAGAGAAACCACACAGCTTTCCTTGCAAATTAATGTGTGATGTTTGGAATAACAGATGTTTATATTCTGATGGGGAGACGCCACAGAAGTAGAAGGGAAAGCTGATGAGTTCAAAGGAAGACTCAGAATCTGAACCCCTTAGACAGACCAGGAAGAGGAAGAGTTCGCTCCAACAAGACCTGCAACAGACATTCATGGCAAAGCTCTCATCTTAGGGCTTTATTGCTGTGAAGAGACGCCATGACCATGGCAGCTCTTACAAAGGAAAGTATTCATTTGGGGCTGGGTTCCAGTTATTATCATGCCAGGAAGCATAGTGGCACACAGGCAGATGTGGTACTGGGGTTCTACATCTGGGCCCGCAGGCAACAGGAAGAGAGCGATTCTGGGCCTGGTTTGAACTTCTGAAATCTCAAAGCCCACTCCCAGTGACACACCTCCTCCCATGAGGCCACACCTCCTATAAGCGACACTCACTATTACCTTTTGGGGGCCACTTTTATTCAAACCACCACAGCTCTACACTTGGATAAAAAAAGAAAGCATCAGCCTAACCTCTGGAGTCAGACATCTTTTTTTTTTAATGTTTTATTTTTTTTTTAATTTTTTTTAAAAATTTATTTATTTATTAAGGATTTCTGCCTCCTCCCCGCCACCTCCTCCCATTTCCCTCCCCGTCCCCTGATCAAGTCCCTCTCCCTCATCAGCTTGAAGAGCAATCAGGGTTCCCTGACCTGTGGGAAGTCCAAGGACCGCCCACCTCCATCCAGGTTTAGTAAGTTGAGCATCCAAACTGCCTAGGCTCCCCCAAAGCCAGTATGTGCAGTAGGATCAAAAACCCATTGCCATTGTTCTTGAGTTCTCAGTAGTCCTCATTGTCTGCTATGTAAGTCCGGTTTTATCCCATGCTTTTTCAGACCCAGGCAGCTGGTCTTGGTGAATTCCCGAAAGATCATCCCCATTGTCTCAGTGTGTGGGTGTACCCCTCGCGGTCCTGAGTTCCTTGCTCTTAATAGGAACAAGAAGCGCAGAGTTCGGCTCTTACTGACACAGGTTCAGGAGGAATGCGCAGAATGGGCAGGATGTGAACTGCCCAAGACGGAAAAGCAGCTCAGTTCCTCTTCTAGAGCGAGGACGGTGACTAACAGTGGCCTCCCTACAACACACTCAGAACTCAGGGGAAATGTGAGGACAAGGAGTCCCCCCAGGAAAGTGAGTCGCAGCGGGAAGGGAACCCTCATAGGGGCGTGAGCAGCCGGCGCTCTCTCACCCTGCCCTTCTAGCCCTCTATTTCCACACAGGCAGAGTTCATAACCTCTGCGCATCCAGGACTGGCTGTCAAGGAGCCTACAGACCCTCTAAATGTAACATACTTACTTCCTCCCGGGAATGTTTACAAAAATCAGTGCTCAAGGCTGGAGAGATGGCTCAACAGTTAAGCATACTGGTGCTGCTTTCAGAAGACACAGGTTTGATTCCCAGCACTATGCAGAGACTCACAACAGCCTCCAACTCGGCTTCCACAGACTCCAACATCCTCTTCTGGTGTTCACAGGCATTGCCTCGAGGTAGTGCACAACACCCATACACACAAGATAAAATAAAAATTTAAAAACCAGTGTTCTGGGCCCCTGGGTGACAAAGAAGTTATTGCCAACCCCAAAGACACAGTGCACTGGTGTTCAAACAATTGTCTGGACCACATGACACTTTTGGCTGTCCACCCAGGCTTTCACTTAGCCAAAAAAGGCCCTCGCTGGTGCTCCTTTTCATATAACAAAAAGTACTTTGTCTTTCAAGACAGGGTTTCTCCTTAGCTTTGGAACCTGTCCTGGAACTCACTCTGTAGACCAGGCTGACCTCGAACTCACAGAGATCC
>NC_022021.1:5935464-5938996 GCF_000317375.1 Microtus ochrogaster
TTTTTTTTTTTTTTTTTGGTTTTTCGAGACAGGGTTTCTCTGTGGCTTTGGAGCCTGTCCTGGCACTAGCTCTGTAAGACCAGGCTGGCACTTTTTATGTACTTTCAATATACAAAATTTCCCAGGAACACAACCATTGCATACCCTGTTTTATTTGAAATTTGGCTGAGAGTTGTTCTCCGTTCTGGAAAAGCATTGTCATTGACGACAGGGCTCTTTATCTCCTGGGAGGTGAGGTTGTCCCACCCCACGCTCCCACCCCATACTCCCAACAGCTCTGTGGCTGGGAAAGCCTTGAGAATCTCCACATTTGAGTAAATACAGCCCTTGGCTGAAGAGCTAAGTCTAAAGAAAGAGCATCAACTACAGACAACTGAACAGTTTTCCCATAAATTAAAGTTTATTATAACCTGGTGCAGATTCGGATCTTTCACTGTTGTCACGATGGGGAATAGAACCATAGAAGTCACCGTATATTCGTGTTTCCTTTATAAGTAGATCTACTTTCAATGTTTTTGATTATATTTCTTCCTTCCCCTCGCTTTCTTCCTTCTCTTTCTTCTTTTTTCAGCGATGTGTCTGGGTGGGGTGTTTGACCAAAGCTCTGTACTTCAGAATACAGCAGGAGGGTGTTACAGAACATTTATTTTGATTAGAGCGAGTTGGCGCTGCTGCTGCTGCTGCTGCTGCTGCTGCTGCTGCTGCTGCTGCTGCTGCTGCTGCTGCTGCTGCTGCTGCTGCTGAGGCTGAGAACCGCTGGTGGGGGTGGGGGTGGGGGTGGGGGTGGGGGTGGGGCAAATGTGAGTAAGAGTTTCAAGTTTCCAATCTCCAATGACAGCGGTCTCACCAGAATATCCAGGACCAAGGTTTGTGCAGTGGTCGACGGGGCACCTCAGAAACCAAGCGTCATGAATACAATCTCACAAACCCTCGGCACCCTCTTCTACCAAAGCAGAGTTGTTTCCCCCAATCCCAGGGACAACAATCACCTCCAAGGCCCGGCTGTCCCTGCGCTAGCCCTCCTAGGTTGCTGACCACAGCAGGCCTGACTCAGCCAGACATCAGGAGCCACAGTGGGTTCCGACTCTGGCCCCCAGCACCCTGTCCGGTTGCGGTAGTACCCAGCATCAGGGCCACAGTGGTCTCTGACTTCCTCATACTCGTGTGTGTGTGTGTGTGTGTGTGTGTGTGTGTGTGTGTGTGTGTGTGTTTAATTGTAAATCATTACTCTGCTCAGCTCAGTCACCAGGCACACCGTGTTTAATAAATTAGCTTAATCTACCCCGCAAGTGGTTTGTGAGTGCCCTGCTTCCTCTGCTTAAGGAAAGCATTTGTATCCGCCCTGTGCCGGGCTGGCTGCAGCTGCCCAGGGGCTCACGGATTGAGCTTCAGCCTGGGGCCTGGGGCACTCTGTGGCCCTGGTGGCCTCTTTGTCCCCAGCAGGCGAGCCTCCAGCTTCCAGACCAGGCCCGGGCCCTGGCACATTCCACACTTCCAAAGGGGCCTATTTAATGGCTCCCCGCGAAATAATAACTCATTATGTCAGCAGGAAAGAAGAAAGGGAGTTAAGTGTCTTGATGGGATTAGAGGAAAACCCCGCAGAGATGATTTAGGGGCCGTGATAATTCATTTAATAGGGGCCTGGGGCAAATTGCTAGACAGGGAAATGGAACTGAAGGGGCTAGAAAGGGCGCCGGGCAGGCTGTGTGGGAGAGCTGGCTTCATTAGCAATATTTAAGAGATTTCATTTCGGAAGGAGCCATAAACTGCAGTACTATTTTATCCACCTGGTTTGGTGGTCTTTAGCTTTCCCCGGCATGAATATTAAATCTGAAATGGCCCTACAGCAACACATTGTAGAAAGGGCTCTTTGGGCTGTTATTTGTATGGTTGGTTTAGTTTCTCGTTTGTTAACCTTTTAAAATGAATATCATTGAAAACGAATGGCTGTGCAACCCGAGCTTGCAGAGATTAGGGGAAGAACAATGCATCAGGATCGGTTGTTAGGAAACTGGTATAGGGCTGAAGTTTTTATTGATGGGGATACAAAAGGCACAGAGAGCGAGTTCGTAAATGGCAAACGACTTTGACAACCCCCCACTGCCGCGCAGCTATTGTGAAGCCGCCTACCCCAGCCTGGAAGAGACCACAGAACAGGGGACACAGATGGTACCTGTTTCCTCACAGACACACTGAGGGACACACACACACACACTGTCGGGAAGTGTTGCTTGGACAGAGTAGTCCACTTTCAGAGAGCCCAAGGTAATCTTCATTGGACTGGAAAACCACTCCCTTCTTATGAATGTGCGTTGCCAAAGGTTTCACAAACCCCAAAAGTTGAGAATTATTCTCATGACAACTAAAAAGGATACAATAATATGTGATCACTTCTGATGTGTGCCCTTTTGGTGTGTACGGTGACTGTCCCATACATTACCCACCTGCCACCAATATGGAAAGTCCTTCTGGGAAATGTCCCAGGGAACACAACCTCCTCTCCACGTCCCAAACACTTGCCTGTCCTGACACTCATCCAGAACTCCCAAATTTGCAAACTAAATATTATCACTGATTCCCTCTTCTTTTGAAAAGAAAAACTATCCCAGAGAGGATGCATCTTTTTTTAAATCACAGCTGCACTCTGTTAATTCAGCACAACTGGCTAGTCTCTATCACACAGCTGCTTCGGCCACATAGAATACAGAAGGTGCTTAATTAATATGTTCTTTAAAAGATGTCCTTAATCAAAAAAGACACTAACTATATGTAAAATTATTCACTTACAAATAGTGGTTTGTGCAATTTTTCGCAATGACAATTAAAGTTGGTAGCTAAATGTATTTTTCTAATGTAGCAAAACTTAGCAACTATCTTTTGTAAGGCACATCAAGGGCGACCAACATTCATGCTGGTGTCCTTATTGATATGCCACCATCTCGTAGGAAAGATGTGATATCTTATACAGTTTTGTAAACTACTTTGAAATATGTAAGATCTACTTCAAACACAATAAAGCTTGCTAATGTTTTGTGTGAACAGATATTACTTAAGGCTGGCTTATATTCCCTTCAGGGCCTCCTTTCCAATCCCTGGCCCTCCAGCTTTTCTTGGGACTGGCCATTGGGGGAAAGCAACCTGATTCGTCACTAGCAGCTGGACCACCTTCTGAGCAAGGATCACCTTGCACATAAAAACTTGCTTTTCCAGCTTGCTTCCTCCCAACAAAGGTATTCTAAGCTATCCAAGCACTTCCTGCTTTTGCTTTGCCCGAAACCAAATGTCTATCGTAGAACCAACACTTAGGACTGTCAGTGGCCACATGGTAGGAGAAAACCAGAAGCTTCAGCAGACAGCAGCCCACAGTCCTCAGCTCTGTGTTGGAGGAAAAGAAAGGGCCTTCTTTTCCCATTTCTCCCCTTTACACAGTCTCCACATCAGCCACGGCCACAGCTCTCAGACCCACGCTGGTCAGCCACGGCCACAGCTCTCAGAAGACCCACGCTGGTCAGCCACGGCCACAGCTCTCAGA
>NC_022021.1:5939181-5945530 GCF_000317375.1 Microtus ochrogaster
AGCTCACAGACCCATGCTGGTCAGCCACAGCCACAGCTCTCAGACCCATGCTGGTCAGCCATGAACACAGCTCACAGACCCATGCTGGTCAGCCATAGCTCCCAGACCCACGCTGGGAAGTCTTAACTCTCAACAGACGCTGTAAATTTAAACAGTCACAAGCACAGTCAATAGAATGTCATCAGTCAGCCAGAACCCAGAGTGTGAATAAGTGGCCAGGAAGAGGAAGTCATGAGTGCAGGGACTAAGATAAGGACTTAGCCTGCTCAGAACCCAGCTCACAACCATCACCAGACGAGACCCACATCCTTTACCAATGCAAGAGAGGAACACGGCAGGGTGTACCTGTGGAAATGGTAGAGGTAGAAGACAGTCAATAAACTGGAAGTCCCCTTCCAGAAGTGTGTTCTTACTACCAAAAGGAGTAGGTGAAACAGAGCAGATACTTGGAGGGGGGGGGGAAACAGATCTCTCTCTCTCATTTAATAACAATGTTTGAAATACTTTACGCCATTTCTGAAGAGCACATCATTTAAAAAGAACAGAACATTCATGTCAATCAACTAGAAAAAAAACCCAGGACTGCGAACAAACACGCCTGTGCCATTTCACTGGTTTGCACCTTGGTACAACTGCACTGCTTCCATAATGCAAGTAAAATACCTCACACCATAGTAAGATATGTTCATATCAGCTGGGCGGCAGTTTCTATCATCCCAGCACTAGAGAGGCAGAGGCTAATGGATCTCTGTGAGTTTGAAGCCAGCCTGGTCTACAGAGTTCCAGGACAGGGCTACACAGAGAAACCCTGTCTCAAAAAAGCAAACAAAAGAAACAAAACAAAACATATATATACACACATGTATATTACATATACATACACATACACACATACGCACACATACATATGTACGCGCTCACACTGTAAGCTGGCCTCAGCTTTGTGGAAAGTGCTTTAGTAACACAGAGCTGAAAAGTGTTCATCCACTGAATTCAGGAAGTCCATCCCTGAGACTAGAGCCTGAAGAAAAGATCCAAACTGCAAAGACTCAAGAGAGAACGTTTAAACAAGAGAGCATACAACCATCCAACTAACAGAACACAGTGGTTCTGAAATCACAAAGGAGTTTAACAAGCCCGTGCTCAACTTTGGACAGCGTTAAAAAGATTATCTGCACACTGATTTATTGTTCGTCCACATTTTGTTAGGTTTTCCACAATGAGGATATATTATTTTTATAATCAGTAAAAAGGTGCATTTACATATTTTACATTCTATATCAGCATATTATTAATTTCTTTAATAGAATAAGCTGGGCAAGTCAACATCATTGTTTCCTCTAAATGCCCACATGAAATGAATTAGTGTGTGTCTCTTCGTTCTTGCCAAGTGTCGCTCAGCTTCTTAGCTCCTCTAGTCAACTGGTAAAGCCATATTTTGGTACAATGGAGCCTGACCTTTTGTGAGCCCCTGCACTTAAAAATACTGTGTGTTTTGGTTAAAGTATTCACGTTGGTCGATGATAAGTCCACATTCCATCTTGGCTGTGCCCACACTTAGCACGGAAACACGTGTATTTATTTTACTGACCTCGCCACCCTCAAATGAAAGCACACAGGTATGAACTCCACTGCTGCTCCCAAGCCATGGCATTGCCGGCGAATCCTGTTTGTCGCAATAGGCTGTGCATAAATTTGACTGCTAATTCTTTTCTTTTTTTTTTAAACGAGGTCAAGTGGCTGTCCCTATAGCACCATCAGTATAGTCAATAAAAATTAAGGATATCTTGTGTTTGAAACATACATTATAAATAGATGTATAGACAGGGCAGATATTGAGAAAAGAAATGGTAAAGATTATGAATATTAAGATTTATATTAATCTATAAGCCTATTAAAGTACAGTAAAACCTGTCCTTCAGACCACCTTTTTAAAGATATCACCACCCTGATGGGACCACTAAATTTCGGGCCAAATTATTTTCCCATAAAGAACAATGAAAAGAAAATGATTATATTAAGACTTGTTCTACTATGGTTTCTTTTCATTGTTCCGCCAAAAATGATTCCAAACAGTAAAATAACATTGATTTTGACCTTGTTAATGAACCTGAAGAACTTCGTGGAATACTCAAATACTGCTTTCCAATTTTAACAGGAAAAGAAACGAACCCTCTGCCTCCCGTTTTCTTGAAAAGGCAAGCGGCAGGTGGGGGTGGCTTCATTGGTATGCCGCAGACACGCTCATCCTGATATTGCTAATGTTCCATAAGGCTCGTCCTGTGGATTTTCCTTTGTGCCAAGAGCTAGAGATGATTGTACGATTTGTAAAGTACCAGAGAAGCCTTCAAGCCGAGAAACTGATTACATTTCTCTTTGGTCACAAAGATTCTCGTATTCAATATTACTGAGGCGATTTTCAGGTTTCTGAAATGCCATTCTCTCTAAGGGAACAACTCTCTCTCTTTCCTTTGGCCTTTTCAGGTCTTCCTGTGGCTCTGACTGGCTTTTCGCACAAACAAAACTGCCATGCGATCCCAGCTCCTGGCCCTCTTTGAGGTGGCCCTCGCCTTTCGAATGAGTTTCTTCCAGCTTATTCTTGTGAGTCAGAAGGAGCGCAAGTCCCAGCCACCCTTCCACCCTACCTCCAAGGCGGGTCCCTGGACAAGTCCTTAAAGTCTTGCTGCCGCTGCTGCCTCCTAAGAACACAGCACAATGGTTTATCTCATTCTCCCCAATGCCACCCGTTTGATTCCGGAATCCAGCCTTAGCATTAACATTGCCTTCCTTGCTCTTACTATTACAAGGAGCACACTCCAGAAGGCACCAATAACAGCCATGCAAACACTAAATACCTATCCAGACCCTGGAGAGAAAAAAAAAACCCTCAGATTTCTACACTCCTGGGAATTGTGACCTGTGTATTCATGTGCCTCTGTTCACGAGCCCAGCCCTGAGTCCAGTCATCTGTGGTTAGCTCCCAGTTAACCGTGGTGGACCTGACTCATGGTTACCCCCAACTAGCTGCAGGGCACTTGCTTGTGCTCATGGTCTCTTGGAGCAAAGAGGGCCTTGGGGCTCAGGTCCAGGCCACCATGCTCATCTTAAGAAAAGGGGCTACTGAGGTCTGGAGGGTCGCCCTGGAAGATTGACACACATAGCCCCGAACTTTACGAGGACAAATCGTGAATGCTCATTCCTGTTTCTACAAAGAGGCTCACGTGATAAAAAAAGACGCACATTCTAGCTCATTGCCTAGGACAGGAAATAGGAGGAGCTCAGATATAGTCTGAGCTTAAAGGTAAACCACAAACATTCACAATACAGTCCTCCCAACCCTGGGATGTCAGAACAATAATGCTTCTTTTGGTAAGCAGGTTATATATATATATATATTTTTTTTCTCAGTTTGATATGGAGATGACGAAGCTTAAAGGTTAGGGAGTGAGATGTGGCATCTAGTACCCAAGTCTGAATCCCAGCTCCATAGTTTTCTAGCAATGTGACCTTTGGGGAGTCACTCAGCCCCTCTGGACTCCGGTTTCCTTCTGTGTAAAATGGGGCCCATAATGCCAATGGTTTCCCTGAGCTACCCAAGAGCGGAAGTGTCACTGTGTGCCAGTGTGCTGCATTTACCAAAACACGTCACCTGCAGGAAGTGAATTCCACAGCTCTGAGCACCTCTATGAAGGGAAGAAACCAGGTGGAGATGGGGGGTTGAACCAAGAGAAGTGAGGGGGAGGGGAGGGGAGGGGAGGGGAGGGGAGGGAAGGTGTTGAGGGCAGAGGCTGAGTACCCTGCCTCTTGAATGAGCCAGCTGTACGCTGAGGCACAGATACCTGTGTGCATCCCCAGCCAAAGCATGGGGTGCCCACCAGCCCTCCCCCTCCCCCTCCCCACAGTCACCTCACTACATCCCCCACTTTCCTCCCTCCCTGGGTCTGGGATTATAGGACTGCCCTGGCTCTCACTCCCTCCCCAGCAGTCTCCCCAGCTCCTTCTGGAAGCATGGAGGAAGCTCGTGTCTGAAAACCAGCAAGAGTCTGGATTCGAAGCCAGACTATGTCTTCATTGATACTGTCTCTGTCACTTTCAGGCCTGGCCTTGCCAGAGTGCCGAGGCGCTTTCTCCCCAGAGACCTTCTGTCTTCCTGAGAGCCATCGTTCTGCAGATTTGGAGGCCACGCTTCCAGGGAGCTTACTGCCTCCTTGTTGTTGTTGTTTATTTTGTTTTGAAGATACATATTGAGTTGTGTGTGTGTGTGTGTGTGTGTGTGTGTGTGTGTGTGTGTGTGTGTTTCCTGCAAGTATGTATTGCATGCCTGGTGCCTATGGAGTCCAAAAGGAGAGCATCAGGCTCCCTGGAACTTTAGTTACAGATAGCTGTGCGCTGCTGTGTTGATGCTGGGAACCTCTAGAAGAGTCACCAGGGCTCTCCACCTCAGATCCATCTCTCCAGCTCTCCTTATTTCTGTTAATTTCGTCCATTCCCCACCCCACCTCCCGCCCCCAAGCAAGTCGAACAGCTTCAGCTTTTTCATCAAATCCACAGAGAAAGAAAGAGAGTAGCAGTATGTCTGCCCCATTTGAGCTGCTTCTCTGCGGACAGGTCGACTTATTTTACATGCTCACCAATAAGACCGACAGTACTAGGCCACCAAGTGCCCTATCCTGACTCTTTCTCTGACACTTAAAGACACTTCATTCTCAGCTGGGTAGCGGTGGTGGCGCACGCCTTTAATCCCAGCACTCAGGAGGCAGAGGCAGGTGGATCTCTGTGAGTTCGAGGCTAGCCTGGTCTACAAGAGCTAGCTCTAGGACAGGCTCCAAAGCTACAAGAAACCAGTCTCAAACAAACAAACAAACAAACGGACAATGACAGGTATTAAGGTGTGAACAGAGGGACTGCAGAGCTAGCTCACTTGGCAAAGAGCTTGCCTTGGAAGTGTAAGTGTCCAAGTTCAACCCCAAGAACCCAGGTGAACAAAGGTAGGTTATGGGTGCCTCATGTCTGTAACCCTGTCTTTGAGGAGGGAGAGACAGAGGGACCCCTGGAGCTGGCTGGCCTGGCCACCCAGCCTAGTCTACTTGGTGAGTTTCAGACCAATGAGAAAGAAAAGTGGACATCACGTGAGGAATGACATCTGAGACTCTTCTCTACCACTGCCCCTCCCCCCCCAAAGACACACTACATCATGCCCACGTGTATCTCAGAGGGGAAACCTGAGTCTCCAAAGACAGCCTGTTTTGCATTTCTCTAACCCTGATGTTGGCTAAAGGGCTTTCCTTCTCGGAGCCGGTGCACTCCTGAGCGTGGCTCCAACTAGAGAAAGCACCGGGATACAGATCTTAGGGTCTCTGACTGGACAAATCCATCACATCTAATCTTCCCGTTGAAACAACCAGGAAGTGGAGATTTTGAGAAGTGGGTCAGCTGAGGCCAACATAGTGGCCTGTCACACCGCCTTGAGTGGCCTTTCTGGACTAGGTATTGAAAGCAGACCAGAAGACGGTGGCGACCTGGCCAACCAGCCCTCTGGAGAGTTTGAACTCCGGGCCAGTGTGAGCCCCTGCACTGGTGCTGATGCAGAGCTTGCCTGCGCCATGACTACCAGCATCTCACTCACTCGCTGCTGCTTTGTTAAGTGCTTTGGGAGTTCCCAGGTATAAAAGGTGCTGTATAAATCAATCACAGGAAACGCTGCGGCTGGCAGCTCAGAGCAGCTACAGTAAGCGGTGTCCATGCAATCAATAGTCCCTCACTGAGAAGGGGAAAGATACCATTAAAAAGACATGCTCTTAGAAAAACTTCCCACAGGTCAGGGGGAGGATCCCCTTACCAAGAAGAGAGGCCGCTCCTGATATGCGAGCTCTCTCTCTACCCAGTGCTATTTAGGAAGGAAAGCAGGGATTACCGCTTAGCGCATATTTTTTTATTTAACCATGCAAGAACTCAAATTGATACACAATGTGTCTGGTGCATATTTCTTTGCAAGCTTGCTGCAAAAACAACTATTGGATTTTAAAATCCAGTCATAAAGAAAAATGAAATTAGGCCTACGGCACGTCTTTAATCCCAGCACTTGGGAGGCAGAGGCAGATGGATCTCTGTGAGTTTGAGACCAGCCTGACCTACACAGTGAGTTCCAGGACAGTTAAGGCTACTTAGGAAAACCTGTCTCAACCAATCAAACTAAAAAAGTTCAAATTGCCAAAGCATAAGTGATTACAAAACTTACACCAAATTGTCTATCCTTCCATTCATGCTTACAATGCTAGAGCATCTTTGGAATCCCAGGAGAGGCTGTTGGATGCTGACTTTGGTACGTCATGAGCATCTTTGGAATCCC
>NC_022021.1:5945630-5957398 GCF_000317375.1 Microtus ochrogaster
GAGGCTGTTGGATGCTGACTTTGGTACGTCATGAGCATCTTTGGAATCCCTGGGGAGGCTGTTGGATGCTGACTTTGATACGTCATGAGCATCTTCTTAAGAGATTGTGCACAGTATCCCTTGCTTGCCCAAACAATGTTTGGGGTGTTTGACTGTGTCCTGCTCAAGGTCACCCCAGAAGGTGGTCCCAGTGGTCCAGCTACACAACCCATGCATCCCAGCAGTCCTGTGACAGCTGGCTAGTTCACTGGACACCCAAGTCCTTCTCTCTATAACGGCTATGGTTACCATCAACACGCTTCCAGGTGTCTCCCAAATAACATTCCCCTCGCGGAGACTACCTCAGAGTAATTTCCCCTGTTTCTTGTCTTCATGCCCTCCTGCACACTCATTTCTGCTATGAAACTGGAGTCAAGCTTCTTCTGCTGCTTCTTTTTTTTTTTTTCTTGAAACTTCCCGGTTACTTAAATGATAACTACTTGTGAAACCCTCAAGAACTTGGGATGAGGAGAAGAAAAGGAAACAGACCTGGTCCACATACATTATAGCATAGACTCCTGGGTTTCCAGGGCCTGGGAGACCCAGGTTAGGATTTAGAAATTTCCGTGGAATGACTAGCCTTTCCAAGGCTACCAGTCACTACCCAGGGGCTGACCAGAAATTTCAGGTTAAGTATTGGTTCAGTCATACCCAAAAGTCTGGGAGTTGTGGGGGAGGGTGTGGATCACCAATTGTTTTTTTTGGATACCTTGGTTGGCTTCAGTTCACTAAGCTATGCCCATAGGTAGTTGTCTACTAATTTAACTGCATTGTGAGAGGTGTGCCCCAAAGGCAGCTATGGGAATGCCAAGAATGATTTGTGTACAGATAATCTGTAACCTTGTGCAGAATTCCTTAAAAAACCTATCACATATTATTTTTCTTCTACATTAAGAAATAAATATGTGTGTGTGTCTTTAAGTAAGAACTGTAACACTCCTGAGCCTCAGTTTCTCTCTCTGTAAATAGGACCGAGGAGAGGGTTTGGCATATCCACATTTTCTTCAAGTTAGACAAGTCAGTAGAGCAAGATCTACAAACTAGAACAGAATTAACACGATGTTTCCAGCCTGAATTCTAACCCTTGCCATAACAATAGATTAGTTTTCCAGGAAATTTAAAACCCACAATCCACTTGTGACATTTGGGTTAAATACTGTTCTAGTGTAGAACCTTAACTCAAAGTGGACTCTGCGGTCAGCAGTTTGAATGAGCTTAGAATTGGATGTGCTTTGCTCGTCTAGCATGTTCTTAGTAACATCTTGGGGGTTTCCGTACATCGGGTCCAGCAGAACTAAAAGTGTTGTCCATCCAACCATTCTTAAGGCAATGCATGGGCTTTCTGTGACCACTCATTCAAATTCTCAACACCGAAACTTATGTCATCCTGTTATCCAAATACGCAGAAGAGCATATTCTGAAAAGACATTCAATGGAGCATGGCACAGAAGTCTAAATATGGCAAAAGGTGGGGGAGGGCCATTTTGAAGAATTCAAGGTTACACTCAGGCCACAAAGCTTTCCTTGCTTGGTCATGAAGAGCCCATCCCATCGAAGAAAACATTTTCAGGATTCGGGAGAAGTAAGTGGCTGCCGGAGCCAAGCAAATTCCAGAGTGATGTACAAAGCATTCGTTGTGTGTATAGGAAAATCATAAACCCTAAGCTTTAGAGAGAGTTGTGCAATTGACAATCAAATGGAGCTTAAAGGGAATTACGAGGTTTTCAACTAAAGTCCTGAAATAAAGAAAGTAATATTTTACGGCAAAAAAAAAAAATCGCAAATGCCAAGTTTAAATCACACACTTTGCACCATTGAGCCACTAGCTACTTCTCTAGGCTCCTTCAGTTCTAACACGGAGAAAGAGCAACTTTCATGCTCAATAAACCTTAAGAACTTTAGAAATACATTTAGGAACATAATTCATGTATTTGTGGCTTCCCCCGCCCTATGTGGCTAATTGTAGGGAAACATGAGCAAGCTCGGTTGCTTCTTGACCTCTTCTCCCATTTGCTTGCTTATTTATGAGTTCTCGTGTTTTTGTTTTTTAATAGGGCTGACACTAATTCAGTCAGAAGAGACCAAATCAACATGGAAAAGCCTTCCGAATATGGGGGCTGCCTTCTCTGTTGTGTCCTGGCGTGAGCCAGTTCTAGCTGGGCTTTGGGAAACTCCAGGGCAAAGGAACCTACCAGGCAGTCACCAACCAGCAGCCCCCACCAAAAGCTGGAACCCAGCTGCCCAATTCAGTCGCTCCTGTCCAAAGCCAGACAGGTGGCGACCCAGATTGGATCTGCTGTTGTGGGAATGATTTGATTCACAAACAGGGTTATTAAATTTTATATGGAGACAGGCGAAAGTCACAAGATCCTGGAGAGAAAGACCTGATTCACATAAATTTATCTTAATAGCTGTGAATTTGGGAGCATAAAGCAGAAAAAAAAATTAATGGAAAGGCATTTCACCTCCTCCGTCTGCCTGCTCCCCTCCACTCCTCTGCACATAATATGCCCGCGCGCACACATAGATCAACACCCGCCACACCATCCGCCCTGAGCAGGAGGAACCCGACACATTGATCCGAGCCTGTTTTGACATATAAACTCCAATTTGGCCCCAAGTCACAGAGAGTGGACATTGCCACCAACGGCTCTGACACTAGGTTATTTGTTGTTGCTGTTCGTTGTCCCTGTTTGCACATTAATCCAGTGACAATTAGGTGTCAGCGAGCGTTGTTTCTGCTTAGCTGATAGCCTTGGGCTCTGCGCTTGAAACCCTAATCAGGAGTGTAAACTCTGCTATATTTCAATTTGGAGAAGCGCTCTTCCGCTAAGAGGCCCCTGGCACTGCGATAAATAAAACGCCTATTTACTCTATTGCCACACTTAGACATCTAATGCACTTACTACCAGCCCCCTAATCATAGCCTACAGTTAAAACCGCCTATAAATCACTCCGTTCTCATCCTGCACATTAGTGAAGCCATTTTCCCCAAACCCCACAATGAGCACTGTTTCCTTTTCTTGTTAGTCAAAAGCTAGATGATTTTTATTAGGTTAAAGACGAGTTCACAGATGGTAAATCGCACGGAGAGAAATGAGCTGGAGAGCTACGCTGCGCCTAGGCGGGGCGTGGGTGGGAGGTGGTCCCCGAACCCGGGGCCAAGGGACGCCCCGGGGGCGCCGCGGAATTCGGCCAGCATCCGCCGGGTCATCAGGGCCCAGTCTTCCCCTCCAGCACTACCGGCACGCCCTGAACCAGCCAAACCCGCCGGGCCCCCCTCGCTCTGGCCTTGCAGGTCTCCCACCACCGCCCGCCCGCTGGGAGGGCTGGGAAGGCGAGGGCCCCTGTGCGGCCCGGCTCTGTGAGGTCCCCGGGGACCCGGCGCAACAAAAGCCCGGCCCGCAGCTCCTGCTCCTGGCCCTTCCTTTTCAATTCTCCCTCGATCTCAGGTGGAATTAAGAGGATTAAAGAGGCGAGTAAATGAGGCGAGTGTGCAAAATGACTCCTTTCTGAACCAAACGGCATGCTCCGTGCTGGGGAAATGAGATGCACATTTAAATCGCATCCATCCACCGCCTGCGGCCACCGCCATGTACCTGCCTACTTAGCCCAAGGGTTAATTAATTGAGGCTTCAATGCACTATTGCAAGAGCATTATTGCATTTGATACTCTACATCTGTGATTTAAAACTCTTTCAGTCCCTTGTCAGCAAGGGAGGGTTTTTAACTAGGAAATTAGCATTCAGATAAGGGAACGCTCTATTTGCTTCTGAAAGGAAGGAAATATTAAGGATGCTGGTGCACAAACCGGGCTGTCATATCCTGTCCCATCCTGGAGGGAGCGCGGGGGCCCAGCTCCCGCGGGAGCACCGGTGCCTGGGGCCCAGCTTGGAGCAACCTATGCCTGCACAGTGGGTGGGCAGGAGGGGAACCCGCAGCCTGCAGGACCCTACTCCTCGCTGCCTACTCCAACCTGCTGGGGCGTGTTTGCCTCTGCAAAGTCTGATAATATATTTTCTCCCCACTTCTTAGGAGCCGATTCTCCTTAAAATGCATTGCCACGTTACCTCAAATGTTGGCTTTCTGACTCCCCGGCAGGGTTCAGATGAGGAAGTAACCCAGTTTAGGAAGGGAAGATGAGAAGTAAACATTGCAACAGAATTCTGATGACGCTCCAAGCAAAGAAGGACGAAGACTGCTATTATCCTTATTCCTGGTTGGCTTGAAGTGGCAGGCCACCCGCAAATACAAAGAACCTGCAGAAACTAATGTGGACCAATCTATGTTCTGGTCCAAAACTAGTTAGACGCCTATAACCTAATCACACCGTAATATCACCGGCAGACACAGTTCCCATGCAAAACCCAAACAGGGTTAGGTTTCGAACTCAAGGGCAAAAGCATAAGAAAGGGAACGGCAGCAATAAAACTTCTGTCCACTACTGGGCAGCAAGGGCTTCCCTTCGCCAGCCTCTTCATGGCCAGTGGAATTGGGAAGACTTGGGATCCTTTAGTACTAAAACCCCCTGCCAAGTGCAAGGAGCTGGGACTTCTTGTCTTCTGAAACTCATGGGCCCTTCGCCCAATTAGGGTAAATTACATCACCTCCTGTGGGTTTTACCCAAGCCAGCAGTCAGCCTTGGCTGGTTCATCAAACCTAAGCCTGGGAACTGCTTTTGACGGGGCCCATGAGACCACCTGTGTGGAGTTCTTCTTGAGCTACCAGTTATCCATGTCATCTCTTTGCAGATGCTCTCAACCCTGCTGTGATCATGGTCTCCTTGCTGTCTCTTCTCAGCATCATTAAAAGAAGAAGGACTGGGCAAAGTTGTCAATAAAAATAAATAATAGCCAGACTGCATATTTGCCTTTGATTTCTTGGCTATTTCAATTTAGCCAAGTGCCAGCTATTCAGTTGCTTTGGTCTATGTTGTTCCTAAGAACTGAGTACTCTTTAACCTTGTTACATGCATAGTGTGTCAAGTACTTGTACCCAGGCGATCCAGCATTGCCTCATTGGGGGCAGTCACTTCTCTGCAGCCACAAGCGGCGAGACTCGAGACTTTCCGTTATTTGAACCCTGTTTGATATAATCCTTCGGAAGTAGGAAAATCTTAACTTGGTTTTCCATGTACTTTAAGCCATATTTTTTTCCGACTTGGCTCACATTGGGCCTTTCGGGAAGGCTTTTCGCTGGGACATCAAGATCTTCAAAGCATAGACCACCACAGGAAGAGCACCCCGCGTTTGGGAAGAAAAGAAACACGCACGTAAGCTCTGAGAGTTGATCGTATGAAATGGTGAAATTATGGATCTGTATGCTCGGCATGTGGGCTTGGTGGACATTCAGTGGCATGAATCTTCTGAGATTCATGCTTTCCTGACGTGAGGGGAGAGCTGTGCATTTGAAGCCTCTCAGAGGACCAAAGGCCAACGCCTGGTACTGCGGGAGAAACATGGAGCTAAGAACCAAATGGCTTGATTACAATGCACATAATTTGAGCTTCTTTCCTGGGGGTGGAGTCAGTCATTGTGCACTGGGAAAGCAAGTTCTGTCCAAAATATAATAAAGCAGAGGATGCAGGCGACATTCATCTTAGGAAACTGGTACCCAGCCAAAGTTTCCCTCAGTGAGAGAATGACACCAAATGTCCGAGGTGGCAGAGAATCAAAATGAGCTATAAGATGTCTCTAGTTTACGCTCCGGTCCTTACTCCTTCCCACTTCGAGGAAGTCACCTTCTCTCTTTGGGTCACGATCATAGACCCCAATGACAGTCTCGGATGTCCATTTCATAGGGCGAAGGAAAGGAAGAACAGGTTCTTCTTCATCACGACAGAACATTCTTAACAGAAAGAAAGATGGCGCCCTGGTGCCTCACTTCCTGTCTCCAGCTTCCTTTTCTCCACGCCACATCTGAAGGGAGGTCTGTACAAACAACCAGAATGTCTACTAGTGATCCAAGGTATTCTTCCGAATATCTGGACTAGAGTTTTATTGCCCTGAAAAAAAATCCTAAAAAGTAGGTGGTTACAGAGGGTTGTACAATGGTGTCATGAGGCTGGAACTCCACGGTCTAGAGAAGCTGTCCAGCAGCACTATGAGGTCACCCTCTGCAGGGAAACCAGAGCCATGGGCCTCCACATGCAAACCAGCCTAGCCATGTGATAATAAAGTCATTTATCTATTTTTCAAAGTTAGCCTTGCAGGCTGTGATGGTGCTCACCTCTGACCCCAGCAGTTGAGAGGCAGAGGAAGGTGAAACTAAGCATTCCAGGCCAGCCAGGGCCACGCAGTAAGAGCCCCTCTCAATGAAGTAATGAATCAATGACTAGGCCTGTAATTCTACCACTTGGGAAACTGAGGCAGGAGAATCGGACCTTCAAGGGTTAAAAGTCAGCTTGAATGAAATTTTGCCTAAAAAAACAAGAAAGAAAGGAAAGAAAAAAAATCAATCTTATTTTTAGATAAAAACACTGTAATAGGTTTTTGTTAATGGCATTCTTTTGGTGAGTTTAATTCTCATGAAGGAATGAAAGACAGACAGACAAATGGTCATCTCAGCTGAAAGGTTTGCTCTTTGCTTCACAGGGTTAGCTCCTGAGTGGGTATGACACAAGAAGACACGGCCCTGTCTGTGGATCTGTCTGTGAACGTTTCTAGACTCCAGGGTGTGGCCTCCCTGCCAACCTGCAGTATACCAGCTTGCTCTGGAGCTCCTTTGCCAACCCCAAGGTGACAATGTTTCCCTACTTCTTGCTGGCTAGGGTCTCCCAGTTCAGAGCCTATTCACCTCTCCTTCTAGGGGGCGGAAGAGAAATGCTGCCATTGTCTTTCCCAAGGCCACAGACATGTGTGACACAGGCAAACCGCAGAGGTGACACCAGAAGACCCGCTAGGGAAATCCAGAAGAGAAGCCCAGAACTGCCTCCGATTCCCTCTGGAATCTGGGGACATAAATATGAACAATAAATACAAAGACGATTAGACAGCGTGGATGGAAACCTCTGCTAGCAAAGGCCGAGTAGTGCAGTTACCTGATAGGTGTGAGGTTGTAGATTTAATCACCAGGAAACACACACACCACATGCGCAACACACACACACACATCACATACACACACATCACACACATCCAACACACACTACACACACCACACACACATACACCACACACACCACACATGTACACACCACACACACACAGCAATACATACCACACACATACCACATACCACACACCGCATAGCACACACCACATATCACACACAGCACACACCACACACACACCACAGACACACACACCATACACACCACACATGCACACACTACACACACATACCACATACCACACACATACCACACACACCACATATCACACACAGCACACACCACACACACACCACAGAAACACACACCATACACACCACACATGCACACACTACACACACATACCACACACATACCACACATCACACACAGCACATACCACACACACCACAGACACACATAGCACACACACCACACATGCACCACATACACATACAGCACACGCACAACACACATGCACACACAGCACACACACCACAGACACACATACACCACATACACACATAGCACACATACCACACCACATACAGACACACACCCCTAAAACAATGCTTCAAAAAAAAAGTAAACAATAAACCAACCAAAACAACAACAAAAACCAGAGGGAAAGTGCCAGGATAAGGCGGAGAAGGGAAAACAGCGTCCTTTGATGAACAGGTTTTGTTGTCTTAGTGACAGGAGAAACAAATGGGGCTTCTGCAGGGGAGCAGCAGCCATCTTAGGCGGTCCAGGATTCCCAGGCTAGAAGATGATTTCATTAGGCACACCCCTAAACTTGGTCCTGTTAGCAGGTGTAATAGGACTTTTTTCGGTTTCATAAAATACCTTGATAACTGGGAAGTGCCAGTTAATGGCTACCTGTTTCAACTATGAATTTCACAAAGATTAATATACCCCGTTAGGTTTCTTAAGATTCTATCTGGAGGCCTCCCCGAGTCTTGGGTGTTTTACAGTCTCCGTGGGCAGGTGCCCAACTGAAACTACCGTTCAGCAGCCTAACTGTCATCTTCATCTTCTCCTGGCATAAAAATACATATTTTTCCCATAATAAAGATTTTTTATAATAGCAATAAAATAACTCCAGAGAACATGGTTGTCTTGAGATAGCTTAGCTGTGCCTGGTGTCTCATAACACCCTGGGGATACAGCCCATAATACTCCCTTTAGCTGCCACGTCTTAGCTTAATTAAGGAATAAAGCCAAAAGGTCATGCTGGAGAAAAATGTAAATCTTCAAAACTTTCCATTCTTGACCCAAACTCCGTGTCATAAAAATCTCAGTTTTCTCTGGAACAAGAAGTCTGTCTACCCCGACAACTCTGAGACACTGGAACTTGCCACTTCTCTAAAATACGCTCCTGACACCAGGCAGATAAATCCTGACTTCACCCCGTGCCTGGAGTCATGTTTCTGCCTCTTTTGACAGGGCCCTGCGGAGCATCTGCCTGTCCCAGGGAAAGGAGAGTGGGGAGAGCTGAAGCCAGCTCCCTTGGCAAGCGCCATTGTCTGCCATGTCTCCATGCTCAGAGTATCGATTCCTGTTCAGATAGGAGGTGATGGAGTAAGGTCTCCTTGTGAGTCTCAGAGGAGAAAATGAATACGTACATAAATTCCTCTCTCTGGCTTATTTGCTATTCAGTTGCTGCTGGAAATGCAAACTATGATTTTTGGCTCCAATCATGTTTTGGGGTCACTGATTACTGTCTGTCATAATGAGTTAGTTGGTTTGGACATAGGTTTTGTTTACTGGCGCTTCAATGATTTGTGGTGGAGATATACAAGCTATTGCATAGGCACCGTACTCAAAACGCATACTTTTGACCCACGACACTCACTTTAAACAGGAGATTTTCAGCCCCTAAACTGATTTGATAGCGCTGGTACAGTGCAATAATAAATATTATTTGTCTTCAAGAAATAGGACCTTCTCACATTTGTGGCTGTGCTAACTGGAGGAAAAGAGCTACCGCATTATGGAACTCATGATATGTCATCTGTGTCTCTCTTCAGTGAGCAAGCGGACAGACAGATGCTCTGTTGATCAATGGATGCTGTGCTAGATCAATCAATTGATTGGGATCCAGATAATATGTATTTATGGGAGACGTGGAATGAGTTTTTTATTTATTTTTCTAGCAAATAAAGAAGTTCCACATGACTTCCATTAATGCGAATGGATGGTAGGTCGGGAGTTGCCCCTAGAATCTTGCTGCAAAAAAGAAAATTCATTTTTCTTTCACTTCCATATCCAGTAGATATCATGGTGCAAAAAAATGAGATGTTTAAATATTTGATAAACGTGGGCAGAGCAATGCATTGCTAGCACCCCAGAGTGGCCCAGCCGTTCTCGGGGAGATAGAAATTTGTCTGCATACAAATGGAACTGTTTTGTAATTCTGGTCTTAAAATCAACATTCCTTTTTTCCCCCTCCTCTTCCTTGTCTATTTCTTTTCAATCACTACCCCACAGGGCTTGGGTTCGTGCTGGATGAGATCTGTGCTGTGTAAACCGTCAACTTTACTATGTTAATTCATCTCACACAGGTGCCCAGACACTTGCAAGCTCCTCTTAGCTATTATCATCCAGGAGAAGCAACTACCTGGGGATCAAGAGCTTTGCTGCTCCTCCTCACTGACCCACTTCTTATGTTAACCTCAACAACAAACAAACACTCTTTTGTAACCCGGAAGCCTCCTCAACGTGGTCTGTATTCACTTTCTGCAAAAACCACTGGCCCAAAAAACTAAAACTAAAACAAACAAACAAACAAAAAAAGCAGGAAAAACAAGAACCAATAAAGCCTCTGGCCCCACCATGTTGGTTTTAGCACCCAGGTCCGAAGCCCCACTTCCCAACATGGAACTTCAGCTGAGCAAAAAGAAGTAGCAGACAGAAGGATGTCAAAGACGGAGGGCCACTTCTGGCCACTTCATTGCCAAGTCCTAGCACAGGATCTAGATGGACACTAGACTCCAAGGACGGAGTACAAAAGAGAAAGAACAAAGTTTCCTCCTCTGTTTGTGTGACCCTCCAACAGCCACACCACCCCATCCTCCATGATGCTGAAAGCCTGCCCACTGTTGCTGCTTCTGAAATCTACAGAAGGCAAACGGAACTCACAAAGCAAAGTCAAAACGAGGGCCGCGTTTTGTCAAGACGGGCTCCCTAGATGAATAAGAGCAGATACCAACAAGAATCACACCGTGAGGTTCACTCTGCACAGACATCGTTGGAGAGGTTTGTGTTTGGAGTTATTAAATGGATAAATACACTGGCGGATACGACGTGTCGGATAAGACAGCCTACCTGAGAAATTAATTGTGACATACACAGAAGACACTCTGTCTTTTTGTCTGTTTGGAGTATCTCAGCATTAAGCTCCACCTAGTTGCCTAGTGTCTACTCCTCTGGCTGAGTAAGGTCAGCAGAACTAGGGAGTGAAGGATGAGATGAACTGGGAATGGGGGACTCACACCTCTTTAGTAAAACATCTTAAAGGAATCTTGCGAGAAGGAGATCTTTCGCAGTCTGCAAACAGTTTCTATTTGTTCCTTACTGTGTTAGGTCCTGATGGCTGCTGTAACAAATTATCACAAAGGTAGTGGCTAATGCAAGACAAAGTATTGTCATACCATTCTAGGGGACAGAAATCTGCAATCCATTTGAGCTGGTGTCAGCTTGGTGGTCATTTCAGAGGTACTCTATTCGAGGTTATTTCCTGCGGCATCTAGAGCTGCACTCCTGGCTCATGGCTCCTTTCTCCATCGAGCCATAGCCTAACATTTTCCCTCTGATTCTGCTTCTGTCGCATGGCCTTCTTCACATCTGTGTCAAATTAAAAGGCATGTCGTTTTTAAAAGGTCTGGTTTTGATCCTGAAATTAACCATTTGAGAATAAAAGTCATTTGGCCCCTGGACTCTTGGGCTCTTGCTTTTTAACGTCCTGGTCTATGACTGAAGAAGCTCACTTTCTCTGAAATTTTCACTAGCCCAGACAAGCTGGGTTCTGCAGCTTTGCAGCATGCTAATCCTGCCAGATCCTGCATTCCTGCCTGACACTGAGAGGTATCTGGCACGGTCTGGGCTATAGATATTGAAGTTTATTTTTGTTTGAGAAACGGACAGCTTAATTTCACCTCAATTTGGGACTCAGAAAAAATATCCATGTTTGTCAAGCAGAAAAACACAAAATTGGTTTTTTAAAAAAAGGAAACAAAATTGTATTCTCAAGCTTCTAAAGTAGTCCGAGTGAGGGACAGGAGAGAGTGGGAAATTCTACACTTGACTAGCGAGCGCTTCCTCAAATGGCTTCTGCTTGATAATCTCACTTTTTTTTTTTTCCCTAGACAGGGTTTCTCTGTGTAGCTCTGACTGTCCTGGAACTTGCTCTGTAGACCAGGCTGGCCTCAAACTCACAGAGATCCACCTGCCTCTGCCTCACCAGTGCTGGAGTTAAAGACGTGAGCAACAATCTCACTTTTTAAATGTCCCTGATTGAAGATGGCTGGGCCCCATTTGTGAAACACTTCGTGACTTGAGTGTTGGGGTGAATCCTGAAAACAGGGGAGTGTGGGTTGCTTGCTGTTACAAATATTCTCTGGTTTTTTTTTTTTTTTTT
>NC_022021.1:5957498-5965917 GCF_000317375.1 Microtus ochrogaster
CTGGAACTAGCTTTTGTAGACCAGGCTGGTCTCGAACTCACAGAGATCCGCCTGCCTCTGCCTCCCAAGTGCTGGGATTAAAGGCGTGCGCCACCCCAAATTTTTCACAGCGGACCTTTATTTTAGCACCCCGAGTCTTAGCCTCCTGGGGAGGAAGTGTGTGAGGATAGCTGCAAGCCACACTCTGTGTCACCTGGATCCTGTCTTCTTGTGGAAAGCAGGAACAGACAACCCCCTTCCCTGGGACACTTGCCCCAACACAGCTGCCGTGGCCCCACATAGCTGCCACGGCCCCCACTGGGAAATGGTATCAACCCTCTAATTCTGCCCTCCTGTCAGCCTGACAGGGACTCCGAATGCACAACGGGCCCCTAGCTGATTATTTTCAGGTGCCGTTAGGACGAGTTCAAAATTCCGTCGGCAGCACACAGGCATTGTGAGCTAGGTTTCTCAGGGGTGGGCTTTTTCTAGTTAACAGGGAAGAAATGGCTTCTCATGTCACAGGACCTACAAAGGGAGAAGGACTCTGGCGTGTTTACATTCTACAAGAAAGGAGGGTGATCACCTAAAGTGGGGAGGCACGCTGCTCCCCCAGTCTCAGTGGGGTAGGAGGGAGAGGCAGCCCCTCTGCCTCAGGGCTCCTGAGCCACTTACACACATCACCCTCCAGTGGCTCTCGACCTAATTGTCATTTTCTCATCATAACCCTCCTCCCTCACCCCAAACCCAACACTGAACGCTGCTCCCTATTCACGAGTCTCCAAAGCGGTCAACAAAGGTGAGTGCTGTTTTCTATTCTGTCTCTTGTTTTCCATTTTATTCTAGAAGGGAATCAATTAGTCGGGTAGAGACCCATCTTCCTCCTTTGAGGCATTCGAGCTTAAGTAGCTCAGAGAAGTACTACCTCAATATTTTATTAAATGCCTGATTGTAATGTTTTAAAAGGGGGAGCAAGAGGGAGGGGCAGACAGGCAACTTTGGAACAAAACTAGGTCTTTGAAAGACCCTTTAGGGTGAGCTGTTTTTCCACTCGGGCTGGGCTGTTGTCTTTGCTTTTCTCTTTATCTGCACACTCTCACCCATTAGCTGAGAAAGGGGCATCCTTACGGAACGGCAACTCGCTAACAAGCACAGGAGCAGCACACACAACACATCTTCCCTTAAGCTCATCCTGAATCTTTCCAGAAGCCCTGGCCAAGGTCCCTCCATGGCTGACCCTGGTGTAAATGAAGCAGAGCCCGTGGGCACCTTGGGGTGTGGACAGAGAAGATAAGCCCCACACAGGTGCTGAGCACACCCCTCTCTGGTTTCTCACCGCCTGGCACTCGGGGGTATCTATTGATCTGTCATATATGGGCATGATGGTTTGTCCCTTAGCTGTGACATTGATCAGGATGTGCCTGGAGCTCTATGAAGTGTGTGGTGTGCCTAGGGAAAGGGCAGAGAGTCTTCTACTCTGGGTGACATCCAGAGAAGCCCAGAATCCCATTTCGAAAGGTCAGTAGAGTTCCTTCAGCTTGCGCTGACCACTTCCAATATGTCAAGCTACAGGGCGAAAGTCTGTTCTTAGCTTGGCATTTTTCTGTCTTATTCTTGCACTTAAGGTCAAGGATATCAAGTCATGATCCCTGAAGGTCTGGGCTGGACCCCACTGGGTTGAGAAAGTATCTGGTACTCACTGCAAGGAAAAGCCAGGCGAGGAGCTCAGGAGACAAGGCATACACTCCAGTAGCAAGGGAACATATTTAAGTATACTGACTGCGTCACATGTGACTGCCCACACAGCTCTGTTCCCCAGAGCCCTCAAAGGCCAGCAGAAGTTGTCCCAAGCCTGAGGATGGAGGGACCAGCAGGTGAGGAGCATGAGGCTCGGTTAAGTCTGATAATCTGTCTTCAGGTTTATTCTGGACCCTTCAGCTGGGCATCATGGGAGAGACTGAAGATAGGGTCCTGGGTTGTCAGTCCGCCATCAGCTGCAAGCATGGCGGGGTGTATCTGGGCAGTGGTTGCGCATTTTTGTCTGGGCAAGCTGAAGAGTCTCCACATATTCAGGAGTGTGTGTATGGAGTGGAGCCTCCTCTATGCCGTAGGCATTTCAGGACCCTTCAGTAAAGAGTGGAGGAGCCCCGGCTTCGGTTCTGCTGCCCCGGGCTGTTCTCTTATTAATGATGATCTCCTATGGCCTCCCTAGCTGTGGGCTAGCAATGCCTAAATGAGATGGCGGTCTGAAGACATTTATTTGTTGTATGTATCTACAGATGTATGTATGTGTGTGTGTGTGTGTGTGTGTGTGTGTGTGTGTGTGTGTGTGTGTATTTTGAGACAGAGTCTCATGTATCCCAGGCTGACCTCAAATCTATTATATAGCCAAGGTTAACCTCGCTCCTCCTGCTTCCGACTCCCAAGTGCTGAGACTATGAGACTATAGGTGTGCACCATCACGCGCACTGTCTACACAGTAATGGGGACCAAACCCAGAGGGCTTCCTGTATGCTAGGCAAGCGTCATCGAAAACGACACCCCAGCCCCTGAAGAATGCTTGCTTGTCACTGTCTCCCTGATGGGGGCTGCACACTGGGATACAGGCATGAAAAGCACCACACTTTCTGTGCGATGACTTCCCGACGAGAAAGCCTTTTCCTTCCCTATCTATTTACAGGCCCCTATCCGCCTCCCATCAGTCAAAGCGGTCCTCTGCTGCCACCAGATCTGCGCAGTTGCAGCCACAGGCAATCAGATTAAATGTCCTATCACCCAACATTGATCAGATTAGCAACCTTGTAACTATTCATTAATTGCATTTTTTCTCCGCGCCCTATTCAACTCAATACCGAGCGCATTGTTCGTAGCATTAAAAAAGTAAACACAATTGGGATGCGTGTTGCGTTTTAAAATGAACCAGCTACTCCTCTCTCGAAACAGGGAATAAAAGGACAGGTAGGTTAATGAAATGCTAATTTTCTTGGGGCCAAACAATTAAACTAGGCAATTTCCCGGGAGAAGGAAGATTTCTGTGAGGGCCTTTCAGGATTCTGGTTTCCTCTGCACTCCTGGAAAGTTCCCGATACCTCTGGAAACATGGTTCTACCATTTTTGTGTGGTAGAAGTATAAACTACACACAGACCCCAAAGGTGTTAAAGAAAAAAAAAACGTCATATTTATGATGACTTCAGAAATCTCAAAGGTGATTGTACAGGGGTCCAACAGCGTAGGGAGAGGAGAGTTGGCAGATTGTGAAGGGTGCTTTCCCCGATGGGTGCCCGGGACCCAGTCAACCAGACTCCCTGACAGTAAAGGACAGTGGCACACAGGCAGAGGAGTGCTGTGGGCGTCAGCTCCTCACCCTCATTCCTTGACATCATTTCTCTGGGGGGGCATGCTCCTGTGTGAAGAAACCAAAGCCCTGGGCCGGAGAGAGTTGGGATAGATGCCACTTACTGGGCATGGAGGCTAGTGAATGACAGGCCTTCACCCAACTTTCTGCGAACCCATGATACGTAGCGTTCTGCTGGAGAGGCAGTGACAAGAAAAAGTTACTCTCTAGCTAGGAAAGTTCTCCGGCAGTGAGGTCTGACAATGAGGAAGATGATGGGGACTTAGCTCAGCAGGCCACAGTTTGAAACAAAGGACTCAGCACACTGGGTTGGGGTTTGAGGAAAGACCCACAGATAGGGCTGTGTCCTATATCCAGCATAGCCTGTTTTTGGAGATGTCTTCAATTTTCTAACGCACTTACATGACTTTCCCAGTCTACTAGTGGAGAATCCTGGTTATTAGATCTTTTTATATAAAACACCAGCAACAGTGTTTGATGAGTGCCTGGCGCTGGGTTAGGCACTTCATCTCACGTAGGGAATTTTCATTTCCTTCATCATGAATTGTTCTGAAGGGAGATGGAGAAGGAACAGGGGCACTCCCTTTAAAAAGTTCCTGTTTATGTATTTATTTGCTTATTCAGAGGCAGGGTCTCACTATCAAGCCCTAGCTAGTTTGGAACTCTCTATGTAGACCAGGCTGGCCTCAAACTCAGAGGTCCTCTGCCTCTGCCTCCGCCCCCACATCCTGAGTGCTGGGATTGAAGCTGTGTATCACCACCACACTCAGTAAACCGGGGAAATTTTTTCTTGGCTTGGGATCCGTGCAGATTCCCACTTGGACCTGCTGGCTCCCGCTGCCTGGCTGACTTGGGAGCAGGCACTGGCTTCTCAGACGACATGTTCGCTCATGTTCTCTCATCTGGAAAATGTGAAAGAAGACAGTGACTCTCAAATTCTGCTGTTAGGAAGCTAGGAGGAAAATATGCCATTTGAAAATTATTAGCCCAAGCCCAAGCAGAGGAAGCCTGGCATCTATGGCTTTTAAAACAAGTCACTATGTCACGGAAACAAACAAGTATAATCAGCGTGAGCCTATTCTTCTCCTTCCCCACTTCACTGTTTTCCATGTGTCTTTATTTCTTAGAGCCTGTGACCCACGTGTGCACAGTTCCTCTCTAGAACAGGTTGACTTCAACTAAAAAGGCAAGAATCGCTCAAAAAAGAAATCTTTGTGGCCATGTAAATGTCAGCTAGCATCTCACTGACAGAAATGTCCCAGGGTTTCTGTGCCATGAAATTCTGCCCCAATGGTTAAGTCAAGTCCATCTTTCCATGGCTGCTTAAGGCATTTATTTATTGTGTACGTGTGCGTGCATGAGCTGTGTGTGCTGGCACATGTATGGAGAACAGAGGGCAACTCAGGAGTCTGTCTCCTCTTTCTACCATGTGGGGTTCAGGGATTGAATTCTGGTTATCCAGCTCCATGGCAACGGGCAGGCAGACACGTGCTGGAGCTGAGGGCTTGCATCTAATCCAAAAGCTGGAGGCAGAGACAGCCAGAGGCAGGGCCTGGAAACACACCCTCAGGGGCACATTTCCTCTAACAAGGCCACGCCTCCCAATCCTTCTCATGATAGCCCACTAAGGGCCAGTCATTCAAACATCTGAACCTATGGGGGGGGGGCATGCTCATTGAAACCACCATACCCACGTCCCTAAAGTTTCTCCAACTTCGCCAAGTAGGGCCATTAGCTGGGGACCATGTGTTGGAAAACATGAGTCCGGTGCTGCTACTGTTAATATCCGGGGCTCTCCAAAGACAGGGAGTAGCACAAAGCAGACCCGAGCTGTTCCCCTCACAGGCCGTCTGCGGGTCTGTGCATAATCCGCTTTACACTCCCAATACCGAAAGGCACTAGGGAAGAATGTGGGGATTTTAGCTGACAGGTTATGGGAATCATCAAAAATCAAGCACGATAAAGAGGAGCAATATTTATGGCACATTAAAGCCTCCCCCGTTATTGGTTAGTACGCCCCTCCATTGTTTAACTGCAATTGGTTCCACTTTCTCAGTGCGATTTTTATACACGCGAGTTAAAAAATAATGCGGCCTGCGAGTCAAAAGTTAAAGACCACGACAAGGCCTATTAGAATAACATTACACTTCTTCATTCCTTGCGCTTACTTGGTCAATTACTAATTATTTCTTTTTTCCCATGCAACAAAATAGAAGCCATAAAATCTTTGATTTAATGAAAACTTCTTTACCAAATAGGTCCTCCAACTCTGCCGAGGTAATTTATCTACCGCAGTAGGCAATGACCTTTTGTGAGTCACGAGTCATTCCTCACTCCTAATGAGGTGTGCCCAGATGCCAACCCGTGTCTGGACAGCTCCCTCCTCCCTGAAGCAGGCTGGGCTGCTCCTGTGCCTGGCCAAGGCTCTGCCTATGTCCCCACGGTAAACCTGTCTAGGCAGGCATCTGTTCCCTTTCCCTGAGCTCTGCTCTTCTCTGAGGAAGATGGAATTGCATGTGGAAGATGCTAACAGATGCCTCACTACGGTCTGGGAAGAACACAGCTCCTGGCATTTAGACAGAGTGGTCTCTCAGTTATGGGAAAAATAAGCAGGTTTTCCGACTGGTTTCCATGTCTTATCAATCAGAGCAGTGTCCTATGGGAGCCATGCTGTGAGGCTGTGGTCTCCAGGGAAGTTCTGAGAGAGGAGTCAACTGCATAGCTGCTTGTGAATTGTGATGCATAACACTGACTGTCTATTTTAATCTGAATTATGACTTATAGGTGATTACTAATTACATACATGGTTCACTAGTTACACTTGAATATTTATGGCTGTTCTGCACCAATATCTTAGGTGCGTAACTGAGAAGCTTAAGATAAAAAATAAAATGACTATAGGTTTCATTATTTTCTTCCTGTTTACATATGGATTTTCTTAGAAATCTTCCCAATTTCTGGGGCTTCAGAGGGAAGAAAGACATGTCCGTGATTTGGTCCAGAGGTGATCGCTACAAGGCCAGAAGGAAGTGCAGTGAAGTCTGGGCCATGTGGCCTTCGGCTGAGCTCCTGCCAGCATATGGCCAGGGGTGAAGACCGGTAACTGCCTCAAGAGCAGGTTGTCCCTCCCACCTCATTCCAGCCTTGCAGTGTATTTCCATGCTGTACTGTAGACGTAGTTTTCTTTGGACTGCCAGCTAACGAAATAACGACATGGAGATGTTTTATTAATTATGAAAGCTTGGCCTTAGTTGAGGCTTGTTCCCAACTAGTTCTTACGATTTAATTAACCCATACTT
Source organism: Microtus ochrogaster (assembly GCF_000317375.1). Classification (NCBI taxonomy): domain Eukaryota; kingdom Metazoa; phylum Chordata; class Mammalia; order Rodentia; family Cricetidae; genus Microtus; species Microtus ochrogaster. The sequence continues at coordinate 5,964,133 of NC_022021.1, forward strand.
TTAAATCTGTGTTCTGCTTTGAGGTTTGGTTACTTCTAATCTGTACTGTACGCCCAAGTTCTTTAGAGTCTTACTGGCTTCTCTCAGTGTCTCTTCTTCCCGGAATTCTCTCTGTCTCTGGAAATCCCACCTAACCTCTTCCTGCCCAGCCAGTGGTTATTCAGTTCTTTATTAAATCAGTCACAGCAATACTTCTTCACACAGTGCACAAATATCCTACCATATTTCCCTCTTTTATATAAGTAAAAAGAAAAGATTTTAACTCTAACGTAGTAAAACTATATACAATAAGAACAATTATCAGATAAGAATTACATTTACAATGTTCAGTCTATATTTGGCAAATTCAGAGAAAATATTCCATATCTTTCTTATCTTGGTGATTCAAAAGTTTTGTACCTAATTTACATCTTATTCTAACTTGTATTACCAGCCAAAATCTATCTTTTTAGATCTCAAAACATTTCCTTAGATAAACAACTTAAGTTTTTATGTCTCTCAACTTTATATACATTAGACCTCTTTTATGAGTTTCTTTTCTGAATTTGGTAACAAGAAAAATGGTAACTATAATTATCTAGTCTTCAACACCATCAAAGACCCAAGAAGGACATAATACTACCTGAGTAAACAGAAGATGTAGAGCTAGTAACTTCCAAAACTATCTAAACAACAGAGACAACCTGGCTGCCTGGATAGTCATTCAAATTTCCCTGTAACACTTGGGCATCTATCTTTGGCCTACAGGCCTAGAATATCTGATAGACTTTTCTGTGAAGCAGAAATTTTGAAAGACTGTATTGCCTTGTCTTAGCAAAGTTTGGCAATCATTTTCTTTTGGGTCCTGATTGTTCAGTTTGGACAGCAGTTGAGGCAAAGGCAGTTTCTTGTCCCATGGCTAACTTTGTCACAATAAAAGCAAACTCCATATGCAGGTTCTTTGATGCCCATCATTCTTTTTTGAAGTACATTGGTGCTGCCAGAAACAGACGTCTTACTCATGAAAAGCCTTATGTTATTAAAACATCACAAATGCTAGCCGGGCGATGGTGGCGCACGCCTTTAATCCCAGCACTCGGGAGGCAGAGGCAGGCAGATCTCTGTGAGTTCAAGACCAGCCTGGTCTACAGAGCTAGTTCCAGGACAGGCTCCAAAGCCACAGAGAAACCCTATCTCAAAAACCAAAAAAAAAAAGTACAAATGCTATAGTCTGTAGGTCTCTGAAGTGTTTAAAGACCATCTATATATCTAAAAATATATCTGTTTGATCTTGAAAACATACCTAACATGGTTACAAATTTGAATGTTATAGAGATAACTACTAACATACATTTCTTAATTATCTTAAACAGTTTCTAATAATAGCCTTTAAGGATTAGATCTTTACGTTATATTTTAAAAAGAGTTGCATAGGTACAATACCTTAAACAAGAGTTGAAACATATATACAGTATGTTAAAACAAAAATAACCTTAAATTGTATCAATATACAAGATACCTTAAACAAGAGTGGAAACATATGTACAATATAATGAAAATAACCTTAAATTTGTATCAATATGCAAAAATCCATACCAATGTAAAATATTTGAGACTAGTAGATTTTTAGTACAAAAGTAGACTTAGCAAGTCACCCTTATATCCCATCACTTCTATACTGTATCCCCCCTTTATCCCATCACTTCTATACTGTATCCCCCCTTTATCCCATCACTTCTATACTGTATCCCCCTTTATACCATCACTTCTATACTGTATCCCCCTTTATCCCATCACTTCTATACT
>NC_022021.1:5966920-5967690 GCF_000317375.1 Microtus ochrogaster
TTATCCCATCACTTCTATACTGTATCCTCCCTTAGCCCATCACTTCTATACTGTATCCCCCTTTATCCCATCACTTCTATACTGTATCCCCCCTTTTTTCCCTCCAGAAAGAGATCCCTGAGTCTAATTTCCTTTGTTCAGCTGTTTTTTCCTGACCATGACCAATTACAACATGCAACCAACTTTCCTAAATGATGAAAAATATCCATAATCCACCAAATAACCAAAAACCATCCATCCTGCCTCTTGGAAATGTGGGCAACATGTTCTCTAGACTGCTTCCTGTTGTCTGGGGATGGTAGTTTCTTTAGCAGATCCTGAGGAAATAGGAAAAATGGTCAAGTTCTGGGAGAACTAGCTGTATTATTTTCTTGTTTAGTCTTTGTATGATGGGAAAATGTCATGCTTATTTGAATTCCTGGCTGAAGTAATCTGTGGGACTGGACTACTGTGTAACAATCTTTTATTTATACAGTGTGAATGTATTAGTCTCATTGGTTAATAAAGAGCTGATTGGCCAACAGCTAGGCAGGAAGAGGTTAGATGGGACTTGAGGACAAAAAGAGTACTGGATGAAGGGGGCATAGTCACCAGAGATGCAGAGAGAAACAAGATGAACATGCCATGCTGAAAAAAGTTACTGTCACGTGGTAGAGCATAGATAAGAAACATGAGCTGGGTGGCGGTGGCACAGCTGGGCAGTGGTGGCACATGTCTTTAATCCCAGCACTTGGGAGCCAGAGGCAGGCAGATTTCTGTGAGTTTGAGGC
>NC_022021.1:5967796-6060247 GCF_000317375.1 Microtus ochrogaster
AAGGGAGTTCCAGGACAGGCTCCAAAGCTACAGAGAAACCCTGTCTCGAAAAACCAAAAAAAAACAAAAAAAAAAAAACAAAAAAGTCTCACAGTCTCATGACGGTCATGGTACAGACACACACCTCCCAGCCACTGCCTACCAGCTTAAACCACCGCCATGAGCCCTGCCAATACTCCATGAGTTAAGCCACATGGCGGTGTGGAGGGGGGGTGTTAAGTTTTGCTCATGCAGACAGGAAAGATCACAGATATGCAACAAAGACAGATCCAGACCAAGCCAAACCAAACCAAACCAAACAAAACAAAACCCACTAAATGGGCTACAGTGTGTTTAAAATGTACAAAGGCTTGGGAGAAAAAGAAGGAAGAGTATAGACAGTTATAGAAATAATAGTTTAAAAATAATGAAGTTCTTTGGAAAAGGAGTAAAGTAATATAAAAGAAAAATCCATATAAAGATGGAAAATGCACAGGGAGTCTGGATCCTGTATGTTACTGTGTTGTCTTTAAATTTTTGATTTCTGATGAACAAACAATAGCTGCTGAGAGACATTGTATTATAAAAACTGCTAAATTAAACCAACCTACCGATTTTAAAAATGTCTTAACTTCAAAATGTAACTCGAAAAATGTATTATATATTTTACATTATATATTATACTTTTGTTTCCACAGGAAATGAGAGGCTATGGATTCATTCCAGGATGATATGGATCAGGTTTGATTGGCAAAGACCACCTGAAAATCCTGGCTACAGACATAAATTCACTCTCCCAAAACCCCCAAAAACCAAACCAAACAAACAAACAAAAAAATCAAGCTATAAGACATGTAATGTACATTTTGCCTGTTCAAACATAAAACAAAAAAATCATCTTTGGCTGACTTGCATACAATGCACAGTCTATATTTATATTAACAAAGTATGTATATTACCTTTGGAAGTTAATGTGTTTTTTTTTTTTTCAGAGCAAGGAGACCATACACCAATGAAAACAAACGGCTCAGGTGGTTCAGCATCTTAGAATGTTTCTGTTGCAATTTCCTCAAAGTTCTGTAACCAGAGCAACTTCAGGGCTGCCAGATGAGATGGTCCAACATCAACTATTCCAGCCAAGACTTAACCATTATCCTGATTTTTCTCATTTCCCCCCAAAATGCTGATAGCTCCAGACAATGGGGAGAAATCTAGAGAAAACAGCATCCACATTCCCAAAAGATGGGTTAAGAATGTTTCTCTTTGTTGGGGGGGAGGTTGGTTGCAAATTGTTACTTGTCATGGTCAAGAAAACACTATTCAAAAGAGTTTAGATACAGGGATCTCTTTCTGAAAAGAGAAAGGTGGGTATAGAAGTGCTCAAAAAAAAAAAAAAAAAGAAAAAGAAAAAAAAACGGTGATTACTGAATCTTCTTTACTCCCAAAAGCAACCATTAATCTCCAAATATCTTATAGTGGTATGGATTTTGGTTTACTGATACAAATTTAAAGTTATTTTTGTTATATGTAGGCATGTTTCTACTCTTGTTTGAGGTATTATTCTTATTAAACTCATTTAAAATGTAATGTATAATTAAAAATACAAGTTAGTAATCATATATAATAATCAAACTTCTAGTCATACTAGGTATGTTTTGAAGGTTAAACAGATCTATTTAGATAGATGGATGGTATTAAAACACTTCAAAAACCTACAGAATATAGTATTTAAAATGTTTTTAATAATATAAGGCTTTTCCTGACAGTGAGAAAAATCTACTCCTGGCAGAACCAATTTACTCAGAAAAGATGATGGGCATTGAAGAAACTCCATATGGAGTTTGCTTTCTTTATGGCCAAAGTTAGTCATTTGGGCAAAGAAACTGCCCTTGCCTCAATTGCTGACAGTTACTGTCCAAACTGGACCAGCAGTATGCAAAAAAAAAAAAATGACTGCCAAACTTTTTAAGACAAGGTAGAACAGTCCTTCAAAATTCCTGCTTCAGAAAAAAATGTCTGTCAGATATACAAGGCCTATAGGCCAAAGATAGATTCCCCAATGTTACAGAAGAACTTTCAGTGACTATCCAGGCATCTAGATGTCCCTGTTGCAGGGTAGTATTATACCCTTCTGGGATCTTTGATGGAGGTAAAGACTAAATATTTAGACCTAAATTTTTCCTTGGTTATGATGAGAGATAAGTTAGGTATAAAACTTTAGACTCAGCTGGGCGATGGTGGCTCACGCCTTTAATCCCAGCACTCGGGAGGCAGAGGCAGGCGGATCTATGTGAGTTCGAGACCAGCCTGGTCTACAGAGCTAGTTCCAGGACAGGCTCCAAAGCCTCAGAGAAACTCTGTCTCGAAAAACCAAAAAAACAAAACAAAACAAAAAAAACTTTAGACTCACAAAGATAAGATAAATAATAGAGTATTTTCTCTAAATTTGCCAAATATAAATAAATTGGATATTGTAACTATAATCCTTGATACTTGCTCTTGTTATATATAGTTTTGCTATGTTCAAATTAAAACCTTTCTTTTGAATTAGACAAAAAGGGGGAATGCTGTGGAATAATCTTTTTGTTTACTGTAAATATGTATTACTCTCATTGGTTAATAAAAGTTGACTGGCCAATAGCTAGGCAGGAACAGTTAGGGGGGACTTATGGACAAAAGGATTGTGAGGAGAAGAGGACATAGTCACCAGAGATGTGCAAGGAAACAAGATGAACATGCCATGCTGAAAGAAGGTACCACCATGTGGTAGAGCATAGATAAGAAATATGAGTTAATTTAAGTTGTAAGAGCTAGTTAATAACAAGCCTAAGCTATTGGCTGAGCATTTATAACTGGAAATACATCTCTGTGTGGTTATTTGGAAGACAGCAGTCCCAACAAAAAACTGCCTACACAGGACTATCTTAGTTAACAGTTTTGAAGCTGTTCTGGATGTAGAATTTTATGGAAACTGCAACAGAGGCATTCTGAGAGGCTGGATCAGCTGAGATACTTATCTTCACTGGTGTCTGGTCCTTTTTTCTGAAAGCACATAAAATTTTAAACGTGACATATATTATATGCATTAACACAAGTATAGAATGTGCAGTGTGCTCAAGTAGATTAAAAATGATTCTTTTGTTCTATGTTTGAGTAGGTAAGACTTTGGCTTGTTTGGATCATATAACTAAACTTCTATCCATACCATATGAAAGCATGAGGACTCTATAGCCAACAAGATGTATCATGGCTCATCCAGTCTCAGAGCTGCTCCCATGTAGAGGGATCAGAAGATATGTCACCTGTCCTGTAGTCCTCCTTGGTTTCTTTTTTCATGTCTGTAGCCAAGATTTTCAGAAGGTCTTCCCAATCAAATCTGATTATTAATTTTGAAGAGAACCATAACTTTTTGTTTCCTTTGGAAACAAAGGCATAACCTCTCCCCCATGCAACAAAATTTCTGACATCCATTTGAAGTTAAGACATTCTTAAAACATATAGGTTAGTTTAATTAGTAGTTTCCATAACCCAATGTCTCTCAGCAGTTTTCTTTTTTTGTATATTAGCATTTAAAAATTCAAAGTCAATGAAGCACCATTGATGGGGGAAGGTCATTGGTTAAAAAATAAAGAAACTGCCTTGGCCCATTTTATTGGTTAGAACATAGGTGGGTGGAGTAAACAGAACAGAATGCTGGGAGGAAGAGGAAGTGAGCTCAGAGACGCCATGCTCCCCTCTCCCGGGCAGACGCGATAGCTTTGCTCTCTGAGGCACACGCAATGAAGCTCTGACCCAGGATGGACGTAGGCTAGAATCCTTCCCGGTAAGACTGATGCTACACAGATTATTAGAAATGGGCTAGTCCAGGTGCGAGAGTTAGCCGAGAAGAGGCTAGATATAATGGGCCAAGCAGTGTTTAAAAGAATACAATTTGTGTGTTGTTATTTCGGGGCATAAGCTAGCCAGGCGGCCAGGGTGCTGGGGACGCAGCCCCGCCGCTCCAATTATTACACACCATATAGGATCCAGATATCCTGTGCATTTCACATCTTTAGGTGGTTTTTAATATATATATTATATATTATACATATATACATATATATATATATTACTTTACTCTCTCTTTAAAGACTTTTTTTTAAAAAAAATGATTCTTTTTCTATGACGGTCTGTAACTATCTTCTTTCCCTTTTCAGCATCTAAGCACATTTTTAAGCATACAATTGAAAGGTTTTCTGTGTCTAGACCTGACTTTACTAAGCACCCGTAGCATTCTCTGACTGCATGAGACAAATCTCAAACTGCCATGTCATCTGCTGTACTGCTCAGCTTAGTGCCTGGCACTGGCAGCTCGCTTCTGCTTGCAGGCAGCACCTCTGTATGCCAAGCACCAGCCCGCCTGAGAGACTGCAGGACTAGGAAGCCACATCCGACTCCTTGTCTAGAACTTTTCTTAGCTTCCTCAGGCCGTACATTTGGATATTTGAGCTTCCACATTGGATACTATAGGTTAGCCAGCTCACAAATAATGACAAGGAGACTTAGTATTAATTATGAAAGCTTGGCCTTAGTTTAGGCTTTTTCCCAACTAGCTCTTATAATTTAAGCCGTATTTTTAAAATCTACATTCTCCCTCGCGGCTTAGTTACTTTAGATCATCTGTACCATATGTCCGACTTCTTTAGAGTCCCACTGGCATCTCTCCAAGTATCTTCTTCCCAGAATCCTCTCTGTCTCTGTAAACCCTGCCTAACCTCTTCCTGCTTAGCTATTGGTCATTCAGCTTTTTATTAAACCAGTCACAGCAATATACCTTCACACAGTGTACAAATATCCCATGATGCTCTAGCTACTGCTGGGGGAGTGAAAATATTTGTAGATGGGCAGTTCTGGAATTCCTTCCAGAATGTTCTATGATTTTCCTTTTACAATATGTGGCAATGTCGTGATGCTCAGGCTACAGAAACACCTGGATTCTTCTGTCTACCCTGTTAGGGACAGCCTGTGACTTTCACACCGTCTCCAGATAGGGGAGGGCTTGTCCTGTCTCACCAAGCGTCAGAAAGAAACAGAAGGTGGTGCTCCATGCTGCCTTCCATGGAGGGCAAGGCTAGAAGCTTGTAGGGACAGGCAGAAACAATGGAAGACCATGAAGGAGCACCAGGCCAGACACATGCCAGTCTGACCGGTTGCTCCCTGCGTCATGTTTGGACAGCATATGAAATAGTGAGAAACAAATGATGCAACATAATCAAACTTTGACTGTTTACTTAGTGTATGCATTCACGCTGATTAAGTGACATTGCCTTTGAGTTTGAGTTCATGGAGCTACATGAAATAAATTCTAACCTTACAGATAAACTTACAATCTTGTTTTCGAGACAGGGTTTCACTGGGTAGCCCTGACTGTCCTGGAACTCACTCTGTAGACCAGGCTGGCCTCAAACTCACAGAGATCCACCTGCCTCTGCCTCCCAAGTGCTGGGATTAAAAGAATGAGCAACCACAGCGAGGCATAAACTACAATTTTTATGAAGAAGGAAGAAGAAACCTAATTATTTCCAACAGAATATTTTCCCATTAACCTCAATAGTCTCATTGAAATTCAAATAAAAGAGTCCAGGAAGGACTGAGTGCTGTGTTTAGTGAATTAAATTCCTAGATAACTTTTTGCTTTTGAGATCAGCAAGCTATCAAGATCACTAAGCTCATTTTTCAGGAAATTATCTCCTGGATAGTACAGAGAAGCAACTAGCACAAACCCCAGCTTCTGGCTAGGTCAATGATTCTGTTCCAGTCCTATGTCTGGGTGAGGCTGGTAACTGGACTCAGGGGGGAAGCCACTGCATTTGACACAGAAAGTGATCTCTGTCTTAAATCTGTCAGGATGGCCCTGTGGCCACTTCTGCAAAAACCCTTGAGGACAAAATTTATTGTTATGCCTCAATAGCTTTTTGTTCACCTCCAAAACAGGGGTCCTGGGTCATGCTAACGACTGCAGAGAGATAAAGCACTCTATATTTTATTAAAAAGGACCCCTTAATAATTAATCAAATGTGAAATTTGTTTTCCATCACCAGCACTAACGCTAAAGTGCTGGTCTCCCCTTCTTTCCTCTCAGCCTGCTTTTCCTTTTAAATCACCCTCTGTGGATTCCCGCGGCTGCAAAGCACATGAGCAGAAACGAGCCTGATTTATGACTTGACTTTCTAAATTGTAATCACACCTCTCGGCTCCTCCTGGAGAAGATTCCTGTCAGATAAACACAGGAGACTCGGTTCTCAGGTCCTTTAGATACACTGCAGGGGGGGGGGGGCATGAGACCACTGGATAGTCACCTCTCCATGGAGGCCAGACCTCAGCATGGCACCCCGGCGACTTCATTGCAACCCAAAGTGTAAAGGAGCAAAGAGCTCAGAAAGAATGGCTGTCCTCATCCCCAGCTAGGCTAAGGAGGGGCCCCCCCCCGGCAGGACAAAGATCTCAGCCCCGTGGTCCATTTCCAGGCAGCGAGCAATGGAGCCAGATCAGCTTAGAATATGGGTGGTGTCTTGGGGAAGTCGGAGCCACCGACAGACACTAAGGAGGGGACGCTGCTGACAGATTAACACCAGATAGCGGACACTGTTGGGAAAGCAGACTGTGTGGGATGTGCATGGAGTTGGGCTAAGGAGGAGCTTCCGAAGAGGAGGAAGGTGGGGCGCACAGCTGAGGGTACAAACCCAGAGATGTGAAAGGCGAGTGGGCGGTGGGGCCGGCCGGGAAATGCATGGAAGAGCAGTAACCGCTGGCAGCGTCGATATTCTCCCTCTGAGCACTAATTACATTATTAAGCAAACAGAGCAACACAGGGGCCGAGGGACGGAAACATGTATTCAGGATCCAGGCACTCTGCTAGGCTGTAAACAAGCGTGTTTTCCAACCAAAATGTGCTACTGGGCACTTCCCTTAACTTCCTGCTCTTTAGAAGAGGAACTACGGTCTTCAGCACAAGCCACGCTGGAGCAGTCCCCCTGCTGTTCTTGAGTCGTGGCCAGGGCGGTGGGACCCTTTCGGGTGGAGTCGCAGGTCTCAGGAGGTACAAGATTTCAGGAGCAGCAACTTGCAATTTTCTTGGCTGCAAAGAGCACGCATTTGCTAATTAGACCTCTGCTAGACACTAGAACCCAAATCTCCTTTGATCTCCCTAAATCCAGTCTAAAGAGGTGGGTGTAAACACAGGATTGGAAGAAACCAGGAACAACATGGAAAGGATTTGTATGCGATAGGAATAAATCTGTTTAAAAAAAAAAGTCTAAGAGGAGCACACAGAAGGGAACCTGCAGCAGGCTGAGCCAGCCGGCTGAAAGGCAGAGAGAATAGAGGCTATTTGAATACTGATGTGGCCCTCACTTTCTTCCATTTCCATTAATGACATGCTCATCAAGGGCAAACAATGGGACCGGCTGCCGGCGCCTGTCACAGTGTGTGGGTGCTGGGATGCCAGGCTGTCATCCGGGGCTGCATTTAGAGACCTACGCGCTAATAAGAAGTGCTCTGTGCCGTCAATGCAGACAGGTGCTTCCTCGGCTGGGACATGCTCCATTCCCTTCCCCCTGAAGCCCCCCCCAACCCCCCTGACAGACACCATGAAATGCACAAATTAACAGCCCCATCATGTTGGGCTGCGGCTGCCTGCGGTGAGAGCAGAAAATCAAGTTGTCACCCAGGGTACAGCGGTACAGCCGCAGCCTCATTTCTCTGTGGGTGCCCTGTAATAGCAAGTGCCAGACAGCTGGCTGGATGGGAGGCTTTAGATTAAGGCCTGATGCACTCTGGGCAGAGAATTGGTCGTTGCTGCTTCCATGGGAAAATTCTGGAACAAACATCTGGAGGGAGTAAAGTTTCTGGGGGCAGAAGCATCCTTTGCTCCTTCCAGACAGGAAAGTGCCAGGGCCAGGTCTGAGTGGCACTTCCTCTCAAAGCAAGAAGCAAAAACAAACAAACAAATAAACAAAAAAAACGAAACAAAAAACCAAAAAAACCCCAACCAACCAACCAAACAAGCAAAAAAAAAAAAAAAAAAAACCACAAAAAAACTGAGCTCCCCAAGCCTTCGGCTTTAACTCTGCTGAAAACTTTACTAGGGACTTAGAGTAGGTGACAGTCAAGAAGTCAGCCAGGATTTCAATGGTCCAGTAGTCTGCTCTGTCAACACAGAGAGTCCCCGGGCTCCAGCTTCTCACAGCCAGGCAGTAGGCCCTCCTCCAGAGCACGAGGGCTCTCGCTAGGATGAATGCTGGTAACCACAATCTGCTGCCCACAGCTTCCCTCCCAGCTCTAGACCAGTCTGCCCTGCCCTACAGCTACTTCTCACAGAAGAGATTTGAACCAAGTCTCAGCCTCCAGGCTCCACAGTCACTGGCTCCGGGTGTATGGTGACCTGTGCTAGCCTGGGCTAACATTTGTCCTGGTCAAGTGTACAGAAGGAAAGAAATGGGGACCCCCCCCCCCAAGCCCTTCAGACTCCAAGGAGTTTAATGACATAATAGCCCAAGAACTTCAATATAAAACAGGAAGAGCAACTAACGAAACTTACAACATAAAACCCCCCTCCTGTCATTTTTATAGCACCAGTATAACACTCTATTGAATTTATGAGCTACATAATGACTACGGAGACTGTACCTGGAATTAGAACCAACTCAGAAGTCTCAACTATAAAGCTTTTTCTAGCATTACCCCCATCCTTCTAGTTTTTTCCATCCTCTTCCTTTAGCCAAGGGACATTGCCCTCTTCAAATGTAGGCCTGAGATAGAACATGCAGCTTGCTAGTAAATCTTGACTTCTTCCAGGGCTAGGGCCATTCATTCCAAAGCCTCCGATGCATTTTGGAAAACAAACCTGTAAGTCTTTTCTTTGCATAAAGCCTGTCAAATTGAGAGCTCGCCAAGGACATACCTTGGCTGTTTCATTATCTGTAACTCCATGTTGCAAAGGCCTTTCCAAAGTGGAGACTATACTCCCCTCAGAAGTTGGCACGATGCATCTGCACCCAGGCGCTCAGTGTGGGAATGGGGGGGGGAGGGTCTGGTCAAGTTTCTAGTGATGGGAGAGGTGGGATGTCCGTCACTTGGCTAAGCAGCATGCTCAGCTCTGTTTTCTGTTTCCATTTCACTCCTTAAGTCTCTCTGCTCCCCAAGGATTTTTCTGGAGGGGTAATAAAATAAAATGGGTGAAACAAAGCCATAAGCCAGTTAAGTCTGAAAGACATGTCACCTCATCGAACAGGAAGAAACGGGCCATTTCCATGCCTAAGGCTGACAGCAACGCCTGAGCTGGCAACAGTGCTATTTCACTTGATTTATAGAATAATGGGGTGACAAATGACGACAAAAATAAACTTTTACTGCACTGAACTGCTCCTTTATTTATGAAATTTGGCCAAGTAGTGAAATCTTTTATCTGCAAGTTGTAACACGGAGTGGGAACGAGCGATTATGGTGTGGTAATAGCAACCCCGCGACGGAGGCTGAGTCAGTTGGAAATGGATTGGGGTAAAATAACAACCGCGCCATGATAAATGTGAACAGCCCTTTGCTGACAGATGATCTAACAGGTGTTCATAACAACTATATAAGAGGATTTATTTATGACCAGCCACAGCCGCAGCTCTGTAAATCAGCTCCAACAGCTGCACTCCGCTGAAACCAAGTCCCTGATGGAGGAACGGAGCAAAAGCCCAAAGAACACAATTCACTCCAGAATCTTAATCATCAAATAACATTTTTTTTAGGTAATTACAGCACCACATAGAAATCATTACTTTCAATTAGAAATCTGAGCTGTCTATAACTTTGTTTACAAAATATTTTTATTTCAGGCTGTGTAGCTTGGATGAAGACCCAGCCAGAAATGAAGATGCTGGGGTCAAGGAAAGAGCACCTGGGGAGGGTGGTGCAGTTTTGTGTGATGCCACCATGGGGCCCTTCCCACTAGCTGCATTGTTAAAATGCTCAAAACTTGAATGGAAGGGGAGGATACTGGTTTCCCCATCTTCTCCAGCAGGGCATGCCCACTCTGGCAGTACCATCTCCTGGCAACACACTCCTTGTACCACAAACCGTTCATAGCCAAGGGCGAAGACGCACAAAAATGAGCTCAGCAGAAGTGGGCTACAAGCTGGACCAAAGGGGTTTACCTCATTCTTTCTTCACTGCTCTGCCATGGCAGAATCTGACTTTTTATTTTTGTAGGTTACATATTTTTAAGTAAAAAAACCAAACAAAACAAAATAGCCAGGTGGAGCACAAGTCTTTAATTCCAGCACTTGAGAAGCAGAGGCAGATCTCTAAGTTTGAGGCCAGCTTGGTCTATAGAATGAGTTCCAGGCCAGAAACCCAGTCTCAAATATCAAACATATATATATATATATATATATATATATATATATATATATATATATATATATATTAAAAAAGCCAGGGTTACATCATGAGACCTTGTGTCAACCAAAAGATTTTTTTCACAATGCCACGTCTTCTTGCATGCCCACCACTCTTACCTCCCTATCCCTCCCTTTTCACCTGTGCAAATCTACCAAGTTGATGTCTATTCATTTTCTTTTGTGACCCACTACTGAGTTTAACTAGAGCCATCTGTATGACCACGGGTTTGAAAATATCCATCGGAGCATGGTGGGCTCGGCAGAAGGGACATAACTAAAGGCAGTAACAATTCTCCCTAATCTATACTATATCAATAGCAAATATTTCAGAGGTAAGAGGTAGGGCCCTGTGAGCCCACTCCCTTCCTCGATTGAGCGTTGATAGGGTTGGTCTTGTAGGCTCCACACAGTAACTACAGTTGATGGGAGCGGATGGGTGCAGTGGTCTAGTCTAGAGGACGGCGTTTTGAAGCCCTCCATCCCATCTGTGGGCTCTTCCACAGTGTTCCCTGAGCCTCAGAGGGGTGCTATACGTGACTTGGTTAGGCTGGGACTCACAGCCCTTGCTCGTGCAGTTACTGTCTTAACAGTTCTCTCCTCTTGCCCGTAGAGATGGAGTCCTTGCTTATCACACTGCTCTGAGAACAACAGTCGCTGTTCTAGTGGGCAAAATCAGAACTCCGCTAGATACAACCCGAGGAAGCTCACCTCTCAGCACTGTGCTTTCTCCATAGCAACCTCTCCATCTCATCCCACCTCACGCCACTGACGAACAGTGATGATGTTGACTTGCTCTTCCAATCACCCATATGGCATAGGCAGTCGTAGGCCTGACATAAAAGAGTCTATTGCTTTATGCATGGTCAGCAGAAAGGTTTTCTGCATTTAATCTAGACCTTTGATGGGTCTGGGCCTCGAAGCTGTAAACCAGTGTCTTAGCCTATGGTTAGCGGCAAGTTTGAGGTTTGATTTTTTTTTTGGTAGTACTGGGGACTGAACTTGTAGCCTTGCCCGTGCTAAGCAAGCGCTCTACTACTGAGCTACACTCTCGGATGAGGGTCTAGGTGCTTTAGTGCACGCATGCATTGATCAAGGGACTACCCTTGTAAAACTGGATACACAAAGACAAAATGACTCGCAGAAGCTAGCATGTCCAAGGAAGTATGTCCATCCCGTCAACAGTGGAAAGGCGGACCCCAAAGGCCTGCTTCTCCCAGCCTCCATCTTCCACTGTTGCAGAGCTCACATTTCCCTTCGTGGATGGCATCACCCATACCTTCTCGAAACTGTCACTGGGGTGGGTTGGGGGTGGGGCTAGGCAAGACAGAAAGGAACCTAATTCCGAGGTGCATGTCAGCAATGCTTTCTGGATAAAGGCGTTAACATTTTTCTAAGACACAGCCTCAGCGGAGAACATTAGATTCTTACTCCATACCTGGAAACTGTTCCCTCCTCAATCTCCTACCATTTGCAGGACCCAGATTATTGCCTCAGTCAAGGCCTCCCTCACTGACTGCCTCGTCCCCTTTACCCAGTGACACAGGTGCAACTTGGCGGCCACTCCACTGCTTCCTGGCAATCCTCACACGCCACCTCGGCCTCACAGCTGTTCCGAGCTGAGCGTTCGGATGATCAGTAGTCAGATCATAGACTTCTCTTCACTCCGGAACACGGTGGCAGAAGGAAGAAATTAGATAAGCACAAAACCAAACGCAAGTGACCAAAACGGAGAGCAAAGTGCTGTTAGCTGTGAACACTGCTTGTCAGGGAGGGAGGTGACTGGGAGGCCCCAGAATGAGCCCTCGGGTGCATGGGAGGGCAGGCTTTTCTGCTGATTACGGTTCCACCCTCAGCTTATAACTAAACTATTATATGACAACTTGTTTTTCTCCCAAATCAGGAAAACAGTGAAGGCGACTATGGAGAAAGCCGAGATGGAAGGCAGAGGGGGGGAGGAGGAGGGTTCAGAGGGGATGAGGGACTCACTGACGGCCAGTCACACACGATGGAGCGACAGAGCAGAGCTGTCAGCTCGAGCTGCTCTCAGCGATAGCATGGAAGACAGTGTTTTCAAGCTGGGCTCACTAACTTGGGGACAGCCCTGTCCCATTTCTTTTCTATGTTGTCTTTTTTTTTTTCTTTTGGTTTTTAGAGACAGAGTTTTTCCAGTAGCCCTGGCTATCCTGGAACTCACTCTGTAGACCAGATTGGCTTTGAATTTACAGAGATTGACCTGCCTCTGCCTCCTGAGTGCTGGGATTAAAGGCACATGACACCACGACCTGGACTAATGTGGATTTCTTTATTGCCGATTATAGTGTAGGTTTCTTTAATTATCTGTGTTTATTTATATGGGCAGCATACATGCGTGTCACTGTGTGCAGGTCTGATGAACCCTTGGAAGTTGGTTCTCTTTCCACTGTGTGGGTCCCAGGGATCAAACTCAGGGTATCAGGACTGACAGCAGGCACCTTTACCTGCCAGGCCAAGCCCAAGCGTAGGTTTCTTGGAGAGATGTGTGTGTGTGTGTGTGTGTGTGTGTGTTAAGATGTGTGTGTCTGATCACACCCATGAAGAGCTCAACAGTCTTTAGACAGGCACAGCAGCGATAGGCTTTGCACCAGATCGCGAGGCTCCGGCTTCCTCCCTCTTTTGTGCAGAGTATTTTCTCCCTTAAACAAAGTTCACTGCACAATCAGAGAGACAGTCGAGACAGAACTGAAAAGGCAAAAGACCTTACTTAGGTTTTCTTTCTGCTGGTCCACTTCTGTACTCCCCTCCCCACCCCTGTATTACTCAGCATTCTGAATTCTTATTCTCTCTGAAGTAGAACAAGTGTATTCCCAACAATGGGAGCACAGGCAACCTGTCCGGGCACACTGGGTAGTTACTCTAGTTATGCTTGCGGGTGATTACGGGCTGGGGGCGTTGAGTGCAGCTTCTAAATGTAATACGATCACTGTTTCCATCCCCTCTGGATTAAAATAATTCTACAGAGGAACTGGCTGGCACCAGATACGAGAGTCAGTATGAATTTCACTCCGAGGGCTCTCCTTCAAGATGGGTGTACAGAAAAATGTCCTTTTAAGTGAACATTAAAATGGGGAAAAATACAGCTAGAATTAAGAATTCAGCCTTGACTAATGCTACTTAATGGAATAGTTTAAAGGAATCACAATTTCTATCAAGTTAAACGAAATATGCAGCAAGGACTCGGGGGACTCACAAGTAAAAATCCCGAAGCTTGGGACAGCTGTCATTTTTTGATTTATGTGAAAAATATCTTAATATTATTAAACTACCAAAAGCAAAATTATTTCAGCTAGCGGTTTACATTACAGATAAATACCAGTTTACTACCAACTGATTCATACTATTTATTATTGATGATACTATGTACTATTGATTTTTTTTTAATTTTTTTTATTTTTCGAGACAGGGTTTCTCTGTAGCTTTTGGTTCCTGTCCTGGAACTAGCTCTTGTAGACCAGGCTGGCCTTGAACTCACAGAGATCCGCCTGCCTCTGCCTCCCAAGTGCTGGGATTAAAGGCGTGCGCCACCACCGCCCGGCGTACTATTGATTTTTAACACATATTTAAAACAAGCCCTCTACGTGGTCTGATGAAACACAGACCAAAATACAACCCTACAGGGTGAGGGTTTATCTGGCCGACAGGCCCCTCTCAGTGTATCGTGGAGGGAAATTGGGGCAGAGACTCTGTGAGGTGATGCTTATGGGCTTATTTCTTTATATAACCCAGGGTCACCTGCCTAGTGTTGGCTTTGTACACAGTGGGCTGGGCCCTCCAATATCAATCACGAAATTACTCGATGTTCACCCCAAAGCCAAGGTGAGGAAGGCCATTCCTCAGTTGAGGCTCTCTTCCCATGTGACACATTTTGGGTGTGTGCGCTGCAGTATAGTGCACACACCAGGGGAGTGGGCACGTGAAGGTCAGAGGACAACTTCTGGGAGTTGGTTTTTACTTTTCGTCTTGTTTCTGTCTCCACTGGGTGCCTCACGCCAGCCGGCCTGCAGGCGCCCAGGCTTCTCCCGTCCCCACCCCTCAGGTCAGCACACAGGAGTGCTGGGTTACAGCATGTGCTACTGAACTGGATTCCTATGAGCTCCAGGGATGGGAGACAGGGGTCAGCACCCACTGGGCCAGTGGCTCTCAACCTTTCTCAGACTGTGACCCTTTGGTACAGTTCTTCATGTTGTGCTGACCCCAGCCGTAAACTTTTCATTGCTACTTCACAGCTATGATTTTACCACTGTTATGAATTGTAATGTAAATATCTGTGTTTTCTGATGGTCTTAGGTGACCCCTATGAAAGGGTCACTGGACCCAAAGGGGTTCCAACCCATAGGTTGGGAACTGCTACAAGCCATCTCCCCAGCCCTAACACAGGTTTTAAATATGAAAATTGGCAGCTGAAAGTAACTTAAATGAAAGTAAAGTCCTACAGAAATTCTTGGTTAAAAAAAATATAAATACAGCGAGGCGGTGGTGGCACACACCTTTAATCCCGTCACTCGAGAGGCAGAGGCAGGTGGATCTCTGCGAGTTTGAGGCCACCCTGGCCTTTCCAGGACAGGCACCAAAGCTAAACAGAGAAACCCTGTTTTGAAAAACAAAACAAATAATACATACACATATATAATTTAACAACACACACACACACACACACACACACACACACACACACACACACACACGAGACTCATTTTCAACGATGAGCCCTAAGACAAATAAGAACCTTTCTATGTTGTGACATGTACTTTCCCATCTGATGACAGCAATCAAAAATAGCCTGATAACATTACAAAAAGTTCCTAAAAATCTAAGGTTCTAAAGCCTTGGAAATGGAGCTCTTAACGGGATGCTGAGGGGACTGCAGCCTAGAGAGGGGATTCTGGGAGTCAGAACCGTTACAAGGTCCCAGAGTGAAGAGAACATGAACTTCCAGGGCGACATGGTGAAGTGTTGCTTAGCAACAGAGATGTGTTCTGGGAAATGCTTTATCATCGTGCAAACACAGTGTGTTCTTACACAAAATAATACAGACATGATGTCAGCAGGTGAAAAATCTCACAGAACCACTGTGACTATGTGAAGTGTGACCACCCTCTTCACTCTCAGTCACTGCTCTATTTTGGGAACAGAATTTTGTTGTTGTTGTTGTTGTTGTTGTTTTTGTTTCTGGCCTGGAACTCACTGCAATCTTCCCATATCAGCTTTGTTGGGATTACGGGTGTATTTCTGACTAAGAATAGAAACTTTAATCATCTTCTCTACTCTTTCCATTGTATAAGCTTAAAACTGTAGTTTCCCTACAGCCTGTCTGCTCTTCTTAATGTGATCCATTTTCTAACTCATGTATGCTCCAAGCTTCAATGTCCCACTTCTGTTTTCTTTTAAATCACATTCTCATTAGGCTGGAGCTACAGCTCAGCAGGGAAGATCACCCACATTAGTGATCAGGGTCACGGGTAACTCTGGCTCCAAGCGGATCCCATACCTCTGGCCTCTGAAGGCAAAGTGCACCCCTCCCCATAAATGCACATAATTAAAGTAATAAAAATAAATTTTAAGATTCACTGTTGACAGGCTGGGTGGCACAGGTTTACTGTCCTTGCTACTTTTGAGTCCGATGTGGGTGATGACTTGAGCCAGTCAGCGTCCCTGACACAGTGAGAGCGTGTCTAGAACTGCAGAGAACTGAATGCTGTCACGGGGGCACGACTCAGAGGGATCTAATGAGCCGGTATTACTCCAAACACCACCACCTGTGTCACAAAGGCCACTGCAATCTCAACCCGTCTTCTAAAAGGTCTATCAGCCAGGCATGTTGCTACATATCGGTAAGTCCAATGCTTGGGAGGTAGAGGCAGGAGGATCACAGCAAGTTTGAGGCCAGCCTGGTCTACACAGTGAGTTCCAGGCCAGCCATGACTTGTCTCAACAACAGCAACAACAAAAACAAAATATAAATATAAAAACATTAGAAAGGTTTCCTGATTCATACAGAACAATTTTAATGATGATGGTTATTTACTTAAGTTAGCAAGTAAAATAAACAACCTATATATATATATATATATATATATATATATATATGTAGACCATGCAGTTTACTAGCATGTAATTAATTATCTGCTAGTTAGTCTTGATAAGAGCTGGGCACGGAGACTTTTAAAGGAAAAATGAAAGGATTTATTTAGCAGGTGTAGCAGACATGGTAATCAGATCTCTAAGATTAAAACTGCACAGAAAGAGATGTTTTATTTTACACACAAAAGGCTTGTTTTGTTATTAAGCACTTATTAACCACTCTATAGCACATTTGAAAATTTATCTAGTTTAGAGAGCTAAGTGCTGATGCATGCCTGTCATACCAGCACTCAGGAGCAGAGGCAAGAGGATTTCAAGTTTAAGGCCACAAGAGGCTACTCAATAAAACCCATCTCAGAGAAGTAAAGAGAAGAGCAAACCCAACAAGACACAGTACCTTGTTGGGAGCAGTCTTTCAATAACTAAGTCCCGGGAGTCTCCAAAGTGTGACCAAAACAACTTAACTTGGGAATAAAGAATTTCAGCCAGTGAGAGTCAGGAGAGGCAAAAATGCTAGTTTATTTATCTATTATTCAGGAGTAACTTCATGATGACAACTGTCAATAACCAACCACAATATGAGGAAGTTCAAAAAAGGAATTTTGCAGAGACCATTTTTTTTGCATTTAATTTAAAAAAGAATGCGATTTCCTTTTTAGATACCAAGCTAAGAGGCCATTTAGATGATCTCCTTGCTAGCTTCAGCTTGCTACTGAAGGAGGGATGATTCCCAGCACACTTTAATATCTGATTCACATCCATCATTTTCAAAAAACCAGAAGGGAGATGAGGCCAAAAGAAGTCGGAAGGCAGAGGAAATGCTGCATGGATTCAGGAGTTGGAAAGACCGACAGTAAAATATATGTTCTTTGGTTAGCAGAGCGAAGAGGGAAAAGACTACATACGTGATAGATACACAGCAGCATTCTAAAGCAGGGACAAGAATGCCAAGACTGTGCTCTTCCCCGCGGCCAGATGGAAGGGCTATTATTATAAATGAAAGGCAGCAGTAGCGGGTGCCAGATCCTGAAGCCCAGATGTAAGCGGGTTACCCCTGGGACAGGACAGGTTTCAGCTCTCGCAGCAGAACAGAACCAATCAGGGTTTTCTCGGTGTTTATGATAAGTTGGGCTGTGGAGCCTTCCTTCAGTTCCACTGTGACTAGCATCAATGACCCACTGTGCACAGTTTTAGCTGCAAACCTGCAAGAAAAAAATAGAAGAGAGACCTTTTATCCTGAGAGGGAAAAAGAGGAGACAGCAGATGCTCAGAGAGCTTTAAAGTAATTCTTTACTTTAAATAATTGATTGTAGGTTCCCCACACCTAAAGCCAAGCATCCTTAGGAAAATCACTAAACTGCCAGCCTATGCTTACCACACGCAGGCCACTTTAGTGTGTTTTACAGACAGAAACAGGAAAAGAAGCCCATCTCACTCACTGGCTTGAATGGCAGACGCATGAGGGTTTTCTCCTTATGATACACTTGGGAAACAACCATTCACTTGACATTCACATCTACCATGCCGCTTTAAATATGCCACCGCATCTTCCTTTTTAAAACACGTTAAGAAGAGGTACCTTCTCAAAGAGCTTGTAATTTTAATTCCTCATCTCTGAAAATGATTATTCAAGAAGCTAGATAATTTCATGTATAAAATTCATCTCAGTGAAGTTACTCATGTAAAAAATATTCAAATTCAATCTCTATTGCTAATGGTGACATGAAACAAAGTCACATAACAGTCAAGTACCACCCCATAGCCTCATTTAATATTCAGAACATTGGATCCTTATTTTTGCTTTAGGATATAATGGGTAAGTTGAGGTCTAACATGCTATTACTAAATTCCAAGACACGAAGAACCTACAAATTACATGGAATTAAAAGCAAAACTAGCCTTTGAGTACTGCAATCGGCTGAAAAGCTGCCGAGGGCACAATGAACTTCTGTCAGTCCTGCTACTTCATTCTGCATGCACAGGGGGCTCAAGGCTAGGAGGGAGACTGGCACCCCTTCTCTGCCTCCGTCTCTCCCTCATGGACCATGTTCTGCACATGTTGGGGGGAGGGAGTCTGACTGCAGGGATGAGTGGAGAAGAACAAAGTTGCTGCACATGAGCTTTTGAAAACACTAACAAGTGTGGAGCAGGTCTGTGACCTGCTGTGACCCCACTTTGCAGGGCCAATCCCCTTTCCCCTCCCTGGATGACACGTGTCTGAATCTGAGCCATCTGCCTCAATTTGCGCAACATCTTCAGCCACAATGGCACCCAGTTAGCCCTGACACAGCTCACAATACATAAAAATAAAACTGCCGCGCTGACAGCATGCTGTGCACTATTCAAGAGCAAACCAACTGGTCAGTGTCTCCTGTCTGACGATTAGCAAGGGCCTTGCACAGTGCCCAGTGTCCTCGGGGATCTGTTTAATTACCATCAACAGAAAAGAAGGAGTTTATCAGGAGGCTCTCAGAAAACTTCACTCCCGACTTAATTAAAATATTAGCCACTTAAGCAGGAAGCAGATTCTCTTTAAATAAAAAGTAATTTCTTTTTTGAGTTTTTAAAAATGACACCAAGATCTTATCTAACACATTAGATTCTTCTTTTTTAAGATCCTAACAAGCCACATTTGGGCCAAATAGAATGATGAAAATTAGTTCTTCAACAATTAGAATAATCCAATGAGAGAAAAACAGATATACTCTTCTTAGTTGGCTGAAACTATGAACTGCACTGTGACAATACACAGTGAAGCGAGAGCTAATGGCTCGTTAGCACAGCCTGTCAGCAATCTTTCTAGTCATCCACATATCTCCAAACATGCTGGAAACTTGGAGGAACTGGAGAGGCAGTTCCTACAGAGAACTAGTTTAGGAGTGTAAACCACAGCCGTGTTTCTAAGGCTTTACAAGCTTTCCATACACACTTTCTGTGCAAACGCACACGAGGCTAGGCACTCTGGGCACCTCACTCTTTCCTTTATGGGAGAACAAGCTGCTCCCTCACCTCTTACGGCCCTTACAGAGTCATGCATTTCTTTTGCCTAAATTTAAAAATTATCTTTATGTAATATGTGTCTGTGTGGGTCTATGTGCATGTGGGTGTGTCCCACCAAATCTAGACAAGGGGTGGGATCTCCTGAAGATGAAGGTATAGCCAGGTATGAGTCACCCAATGTGGTTGCTAGAAACTGAACTCAAGACCTCTGGAAAATCAGCGAGCATGCTTAACTCCTGCACCATTTCTCCAGTCCTTGTCTAAATTTCGGAGGTGGTACAGCTTTATAGGAGAAAGGTATTTCTGTAGTTTGCTAAGACAATGGCTCCATATTCCCATTCATCTACTCAAGTTTCCCCATAGACTTGGTCACCACACCTGTAATTCTTCCAACAAATACTTCAACAGAGCCTCTATTTCTGACAGGGTCTAATCATGTAAACAATAGTCTGCTTAGCCCTGTGTTTACTTAGCACTGAGCCTGGGGACCTCAGAGGAGGAGACTACGCCTGAACTGGAACACAAAGCGCTGTTTGAATTTCAGGCCGCAGAGCCCCAAGGCACATTTTATTTCTCTTCCATTAAAAACCACGAAGAGTTAATGTCACAATAACACCAATGAGGCAAAGACAAATGTCACTGTGTTCACAGAGATTAAAATTAGTATTTGGGGCATGTTTTTCAAATGCTGTTCTGAAAGAACAGGACCATGGAGTGGAGGTCTCACTTGAACTGCAGGAGCTGCGCCTCCAAGCAGGCAGCTGTGTTCGTGCAGCCCACAGGCCGGAAGATCAGGTGTCCTGACATGCCCATTTCAGGGCAAAAGGAGCGTATTTAATTGGAACATGGCATGATTACAACTGGCTTCTTTGGGTCCATGCAAGCAAAACCACTCCCCAAAGTTGCTAATTATTTAAATTCTGAACAACCATGTTTTAGCATATATTTAAGTTAAAGTTATGGGAAGAATACTAGTTAATAAACAAAGCTAGAAACCTTGGCTGTAAATACATGCAAACTTGATGGGTGGTATCAGGTCTTCAGTACTTGGTCTCAAACAAGGTCCTATTGTGACTTTTTTTCCAGGAGTCAGGTGAAGTTCTGGTCACCGTAAGTAGCTACTGTTTATATCATATGACTAGAGGTAGGCGCAAAGTGCTTACACAAACTCATCTGACCCAACGAGGCAGGCGACTGACAGAGATGGGGGTGGGCGTTGAAGCACACACAACTGCAGGTACTTACCTGGGACACCGGGCCAGTACATGGCAGAGCAGGGATTCAAACCAAATACTCTGAGTTCAGGTCACATACAGTTTCTCAATAGATGCAAAACACTCAATATTTGTTTTTAATTAGTCAACAGATGATTTTTCCTATGTACCTAGCATGTGTAGTTTAACCTATCATTATGCCAGAAACCTTAACATTTTCTCCTTTCAAAGTTATGTGCTTATTTTGTATATTCTGCAAGTCAAAAGCATCCCAATTTAATTGTCATGTTTTTAATCCTTGCTCTTACAGATTAAAAATTAAAATACTGTCTACTATTCTTTCCAAAGTCATCAGTAAAGACACATATAAAATCTTTTTGAGAAGAGCTGTAACTGGAGGGAGTACCAGGAGAGCAATCAGACCTGGAAACCAGGGCCAGCACAAATGAGGACAAGAGTGACGACGGGCAGAGATGCACCATCGGTGGACATAGGCTCCACGGTATTAGAAGGACAGCATCTACATCTTTTTCATTTCATCCTAATATGGAGCACTCCCTGTTCATAATCACCAGCTGAGAAGGTAAACTTGGGCTGCGTGACATCTTACTAAATAAACGTCTTGTCCGTTAGCTCTAGCAACAGACATTTAGTCTTTGTTGAATCCTTAAGATTCACGAAAAGGGCCAAATAAGCTCAGGCTGTGACCTAAATGAGAGGAAAAAATGTCTTACTCTTTTAAAAAGTTATTTTCTAACTATTGTGGGAATGATGAAACTGGTCAAATAACAACAGATCCTGAATAAATATATTGTCTACAATTCATTTAAGTTTGTGAAGAAACTGGATCATAAATGGTCTTTATTCCCCCTCAAAGAAAGGAAGTGCCACAGCTCAATTGTTGCAAGAAGTAATCACAACAGCACAACATGCATGCATGTCTCTCAGAGGCGGCCTCCACCTCACAGCACCCACAAGCGAGCTCCTTATGCAGAAGCAGACTTGCTGCCCTAACGACAGCTTGACGACATGCTTTTTCTTCTCTTGGATAGTCTTCCTGCTTTCTGGTTTTTCTATTCTGAGTTCAATTTTCTTGTGCTTTCTGTTCTACTGGTTATCAGAAGCTGTGACAATGGCCCACTCAGGCTCAAACTTTTTTTCTGACTCTGTACACGAAGCCTTCAATTACTGCCTGCTGAAGCAGACAGAATCCTATTAGTAAGAGACGATCACGAGATGCCCTGCCCTGCCCTCGCTGTATAAAAATAATTAGTCCAAAGTTGACAAATGTGTAATGAAGTCGCACAATCATTATATGTAAGAAAGCCTGGCTTGAAGGAGGCCCTAAACATCAATACCACAGTGTGAAGATTTGGAGTATTATTTTCCTAAGGATTCAAAACTGTAAATCTTTACTGCTTAGGCTTAATACAGTTTAAACAGACAGAGACTCCAAATGCTGCAAAGAATTCTCTTTTGTTGACTATAAAACTGCATTTCAAGTTAAGTCCATTATACTATTAATAGTAAGAAAAAATTTACAAGCGATTAAAACTGAGAGAATTTATCTGAGGCATGTACTTTAAGACCTGTCCTGGACCATGGGGGACCTAAGGAACTGTGCTCCCATTAGAGAGTCGAGTCCTATCCACACGGGAGACCATACAAAAGCCACCCCACTCCATCAGTGCAGTGATGTGCCCTCTTTCTCTGTACAGAAAAAAAGAAAATTTAAGTGCACTTTCCAAAGAAAACCTAAGCTTCCGTCCTGCCTCAGCAGCTCTGGTCTGCCTGCTCAGGGGGTGTGGGATGATCCAGCGTTAACAAGAGAACCACACAGCAAGGTCAAGTCTTACCCCCTTTCTTTGATCCTTGACAAAACTGTCAACCCAGAGGAATGCCTTTCATTTTCTTTCTTTCTTTTTTAACATGAAAACATCTATTTATTCTCTTTCGTGAACTGCTACATTATAGGGCATTACCTCACAAATGGAGAAATTAAATAAAAGTTAAATACAGAACATTTTAAAGGAAGACTCTTTTGAGCAGTTTGGTTACATGTAAATATCCAGACTGGCTTTCTGTATAAAATTGACTGAATTCTGCGTTTGTTTTCAAATGAGGCACTGCTTCTGAGCCAGTAGGTAGAAAGCAGATCCAAAAGCAGTGCTGCCCTCTAGTGGCAGTCACCAGCCAGCAGAGGGAGCAGGGATCACTTAACTGTTCCCTAACTCACAGTTCTGTTGGACTCAAAAGGTGCCATGTTGGAGAAAAGACCAAGACAGATATCATTGTATCAACAAATGTTCTTAAAAACTCTTGCTTCAGGACAGATTAATAAGGGACTGGAAGTACTCTTGGAGCTTCTTAAACAGTGTGCACCAAGACAGTCACTATCACAGGCTAAGCAAAAATTGCTTTCTTGACAATCCCCAAAAATCACATGGAATTTAAATCTGCTGAAGATTCTATGAGAAAACAATCAATAAGCAAACAGTATCCTGGAGCCAGATGTGGTGGCTCACACCTATAATCTGAGCATTTGGGAGCTGAGGCAACTTCCAAGTCAGTCCAGGCTATAGGCAAATCTTCATCTCAAAACAAACAAAACACAACACACCATACCACACCAAGCAAAAAACAAAGAAACCAACCAACCAACCAACCAACCAACCAACCAACCAACCAACCAACACAAACCCCTATGAACTCACCTACACTACCACAAGTTCAATCAACCTGAGGATGGAAAAAAGGCAATTATTAGGCCTCTCACCAAGAAGCGACTGTCCATTGGAGACTCATGACAGATCTTATGGGACAGAAAAGGATACATAAAAGTATATCCCCTATAAATATCATTTAAACAGTTACATAGTAGTGGGACTTACTGGGATAAAATTTTAGAAGTCACTTGTACCTATACTTTAAACTACTATATGCTGATAAATCAGTGACCAAGATCACCATGGATATACTATTCAATGTAAAGCAGTAGACTTTCTTAGTAATTAGTGACTAATAACAAGAACAAAACATTTCCCTACTAAGATCTTTACATGTATAAGGTGTATATGACAACAAATTTCAAATTAGCAAAGGGCAGACAGAAGGCGAATCTTAATTAACATCTCTGGGGGAAGGGACAGAACACTGAACGTGTGCCAAGAGTGAGCAGCTCTACCACAGTGACCTAGGTGGGCAGCCAAGCACCCAAGAGTCATCCATCCTAGTGCCCAGAGTCTGTCTGAAACCAAATATCACACTTCCCAGTTCCTGGCCAGCTGGGTAAACTCGTTCATGAGATGACAAGACATGTCAATATAACGCCAACGCAAATGTTGCAATTCTGAACATGGTGGAAGCGTTGGGGCTGGTGAAAGACACCCTTCCTTAGCGACCTGAGACTACTTTCCAGGCCCTGCTGCAGCTAACTCACAGAAGAAACTGCAGAACATCTCCCCTGGGGCTGGGAGCAGCTTCAGGGCAGAGCCCAGGCCTGACAACATGTGCAAGGCCCGAGATGCAGTATGCACACCCTTCACCTAGTGTCCCTTACTGACTGTTTTTGAAAAGAAAATACATAAACATAGGAAAGTGTTTTTACCCAAGCCACATGCCTATCCCAAGCTATTAGCCCAGGACCCCATGCTGCAGACTCTGGAACATACACACACTAGTCCCTGATGTGCTGAACTCAATCACAGAAATTCCAGGTGGATAAGCTTCACACAGTCTCCCACCTAATTCTTTCCAGAAAATATCTTTAGAGACTTGGGGATTATGGATGGACATTTAGTTTCTGAGTTCTGGTACTGCAGTATCAGAGTACGGTCACCAGTACAACTGAGCAGTGGCACCTCAGTTTCTATACACTGGTGACAGGAGCCTTCCTCAGAAACACTGGATTTTTCTCAGGCATCTTTTCTGGCCCTTGATGAGCCTTGGTAACCACCCTCAGAACACAAGAACTCCTGATTTTGAGGAATCCATCCATATGCTCCGAGTGCTAGCCATCCTGCCTTCCCAGGCTCTACTCACGAATTACCTTCACAGTTCTGACTTACGTCCCCACAATGTACAGCGTACCACATACATTTCAAAGGAAGAAGAAAAGCTATTCCACTACATTTTTAGTAAATGCTCTTAGATGATGCCAGAGCTTCTCGTTCCCAGCTGCTGTTCCTAACTTGTATAACTGTGACCTGGAAAGCTGCACATGGGCACAACAGCTGGCGCCTCACTAAGATGGCTGGTTCTTCCCAAGAGCAGGAAAACCAACAGGACGCCAGCGAGGAGGCAGACAGTTGGCAGTGCACCCGCTTCCGAATGCTCTTTAGGAAAATTGTGTTTAAACACCATGCAAACTAAAGGTAGGTGCACTTTCTCAGATGACCTCTACATTCTATTTAGAGTCAGTCTCACACGAGGTTGTCCAGGCTGACCTTGAACTCACTCGGTAGCCAAGGGGCCTTGAACTTTCTGTCCTCTTGTCTCAGGCCTGAAGTAGTTGAGACTACAAGACTACATTTCCAGGCCACGTACTTTTTCTTAATGAGCAGCATTACTGTTGAAATGATAGGCACCATTTTTCTTGTTCAAGGAAAGCTCGCACTGTGTACTGTTGCACACTCTGGGAAATTCATCAAGGTTTACTTTTTTAAAATTGGTGTTTAATGCAAAAATATTCAAATTTTGGGGAGCTGGAGGAATACATTATTTCAAAGTAAGACAATGGGAATTTTATTCATTGATTGGTTAGGAAAAATATAATGGCATTGTTAAAAGTCCCGCAAGAAAGAAAATATCTTGAAAATTAAACACAACACATGCCAGTTTGTTATATAACAAAATTTAGTATCTTTTTTTTGTTGTTGTTGTTTTCGAGACAGCGTTTTTCTGTGGAGCCCTGGCTATTCTGGAATTTGTTGTGTAGATCAGGCTGGCCTCGAACTCAAAGAGACACGCCTGCCTCTGCCTCCTGAATGATTAAAAGGCGTGTCCCACTACCTCTTGGCCCCAAAATTTAGTATCTTAAATAGAAACAGTCAAATGCTTTTCATGTTTGGTATTTTAAAAATAATCTAAAGCCAATTACAATATATATTACAAATATTAGAGTGTGGTTGGTCTTGGTCTTTCAGAAACTCAAAAGAGCTCTTGGAGAAAAGTACCAGAGTCATTGAAAACCTCACGGGGTTCAATGTTGTCATCAGCAGACAGTATCTCATGGGGTAACATAACATCAAATGCTACAGTCTTAACACAATACAACAACTCAAAAAATAATAAACTGTCAATTTCTGCTATTAAACTGCAATCAGCAATTATTATTTCATTTAAGTGAAATTAAGAAAAGCACTAACATAGATTTTATAAATAATTAACTGAAAACAATGGCAGAATGTTAGAAAATCAGCCAAATAACTTGAATCAACTCGATTAATAAAATACGATAATGAAGTACTTATGCCTGGAAGCCTTAAAAAATAAAAACATTTAGGGCATTATATAGCTATATTTTTTGTAACAAATGGGATATTTTCAGGTGAGAGGCAAGTTAGGATAGCACAATCTATTAAGTCCACATAGACTTTTTATTCCTGTCGACCATCCACCCCCAGGTTGCAGAGCCCAAACCCAGGCCATTAATGATGGAACTAAACAGGAACGCACCATGAGATCCTGTACATGAGGGCCGAGCACATTAAGGCTGAGTGCCATCTCCACGCTAACGTAAGTGGTTCTGAGTTATCTGCCTCCTTTGCATTAGCAGTAATAATTGAGCACTGACTGTGATTTTTAATTAAAGTCATTTGACCAGGCAAGAGGTTGCAAACCTCCAGAACAAGTTTCAGGAAAATCATGTGTTAACCAGGATTACAGAACTGGCTGTTGAGTCTCAGAGCAGTCCTGCTCACCAGCCCACTCCATTCTCGGGCCTGGCTTCCTCTTCTGTAATCAACTGTCTATTTCTGCCGGCAGAGAAGAAACAAAACTATGTTAAGCATATTTCCTAGCCTGTCTTCCAGTAGGAAGATAGCTTTCATTTTATTTATCTTAATTTAAAAGGTAATTTTATTTCTTTTCATCACAGAAATAAAAACATGCAAGACTGTCTTTTGTTTTCTAAAGAACAAAAACAGCGACCCAACAATCCTCACACAAGAACTGAAGCAGAAGTTGGGAGTGAGAACAATCGCGGTCTTCTGTGCTTTGCAGGAGATTAGGAAGCCTGCAGAGGGCTGCAGTTAGAGAGTGGAGGGGACACTTCATAATAAGCCAGAAGTTAAAGCCGACAATGTCACCCTTACACTTTCATAGCTTTAGGAACTCATAAACATTAGAGAAAAACCACAGGGAAGCAAAAAGGACTCGGACAGTTTGGCAGTGGAGAGCTTGCCCGCCAGGTACGACGGTTCAGTCTCCAGTGGAGGAGATAAAACAAACCAAATAGGCAAACTCTGAACCAAACAAATGCTCTCCTTTTCCCGAAAAGGCTTTGTTTTCTCTGCCACTGAGCAGCATCACTTGGCCGACGGCCGGGTTTGCGTCAAGGGGCCAGTATGCTAACCTTTCTTCCATTTGCTTACTTACCCTCCACGAAATGGACAGGGTTTCTTACAAGTGTAAACCTCAGCATTCTCAACTGATTTACCCCAAGTTCCACCCCCTTCTCTTGCTGTAAACAAAAATAAAAACAGAGAGTACCTGCTTCTTGAGTAGCACACACAACCTGATGCTGTCCCAAGAGTACAGAACAATCAGGCAGCTGTGAACAATGGCCTCCCCGCTCTGCGGAGGGCAGTCCTTCTGCAGCTGTCCCAGCATTTCAGCTCTGCCTCCCCTTTTTAGCTTTCTACCTATGTCCGTATTGGTGGCGAAGTTGAGACCACATGGAGAAGGAATATCCAGCCCCAGACCTCAAGGCCAGGTGCAGCCGGTCTGACACCCAAGCCATCCACGGCTTGTTTCACACAGAGCCTCTTCTGCTTCTGGGCTGATAGAGAAGAAAAACAAAGCAAACAGACCCAAATGGCTACCTTTTGAGTCTAATTTACCTCTGTAACTGATGACTGCATGAGAAGGAACACACCAAACACAGTGGGTAGCTGTCTGCATGGCACAGGTATGCCATGATGTAGTCTGTGGTGGTCCTGTGGATACGGGGCAATTCTTATCTTTGCTTTCACCTGAAGCCACAGGCACCAGCAGTATACAGGGTGCAAATATGAGCCGCATCAGGACACAGGACCTGGAGCCTGGTGGGGAGGCGGTACTCGGTCTGAGCACAGCAGCTGTATTCTGTATTTGGCCCGCTGGTTGTACAGCAGTTCCGTAGAAATCAGAAGCAGCTGTACGGGAGTGCCTGTCAAGGGAAGGCTGTGTCTACTGAGCCCAGTGCCCCACTCTACTCTTAAGAGTTTTCCCTAGAGATCCAAATCCAGGAAAATAAGGTAAATTCTTACCAGCATTATAAAGGCATCTTAAGAATCCACCAAGTTATCATAAAACATAGATGTGGTCTGAGCATCCTTCAGAAGCAACCATCAGAAGGATGCTATAAAATGGGGACAAGGCTTTGACTCAAACCGATTCATCAAGCAGACCACCAGGCATATGGTTATTTACTGACAGAGAAAACAATGCGTCACCCATCAGGAATGCACTTAGGAGCACAGGAGCATGCCCCAGCCACAGGCCAGTCAGCCCACCTGTGTACGTTATCTTGTCCTGAAGGCACAGCTCCGAGGTTGGCAACATTTACAACCTTCTGAAGGATCATGGAGGGAGTGAAGTTCTGCGGGGCAGCGATGATTGTAGCAGAAGTCTCATTCATCCCAGTGAGAGTTCCTGTAACAGCAAAGGGACATTCCATTCAACTGGTCTTACTGTGAAAAGGATTTTTTTAACAGCTTTAAGCTCACAGCCAAATTTTAAAACTTTTCTCAATGAAAGGGTGAAAGGGATACTACTTTAGAATTTAATGTATAATTACATAAAATTAAAATGATGCCAGTGTTTCTAAGACCAAAAAAAAAAAAGAAGAAAAAAAGAAAACCTTCACTGTGTAGAAAAATACATAAGATGTTGTAAAAAGACAAACAGAACATTCTTCATAAATCTGATTTTAACTAGCACAGGATAAAGCCTAAGCATTCTAAATAAAAAGTTTTTTACTTCAACCCGTTTGAAAACGTAGTGTGGGTCACATAAACTGCCTCGCTCCTACTTGGGCGGGCACTGACTTCTTAACATCATTAGCTATTTGCCCTGCTCCTTCCAGGATCACCGCCATGCTGACTGACAGCAAGTGCAGTAAGCGAGCCCTAGCAGCAGTGCCCAATAGGAGGCCTCCAAATGACACTCGGTGAGGGCTGCGCTGACCGCAAGCCACTCAACAGTGATGCAGCTCTAGAACATGGGACTCTAAACCACATCAACAACAAAGCCGTGTGTCTGGCGAACAGAACTAGAGCCAAAGACACTAACGACAGTTTCTGAATAGAGAAGTCTGATAACAGGAACAATGTATATCACAAAATTCTAAATTCCTGGGCCTTTCAAATAGTATTAGAAAAAGAAACTTAAGTGAAGTAAAATTACAGACAAACCCCACAGTCAATAAAAGACATACCATTAGCTTCAGAGCTTCATGTGGATATATATGTTCAGGCAACAAACTCAATAATAGTTTGGGAAAATATTGAAACTTAGCTCCTGGGCTAAAAACCAAAATGATTACAGTAAATGCCATCTATTTGCATCTGTGACATAAGTCACGAACAATAATGGTGTCTATTCAATACAACAATTTTGGAGACATTTGATCAGGTGCACAGCACTGTACACAATTTATGAAAAGCTTTTCAAAAAACGTGTGCACAGTCCTTCTCATTTAATCTCCCAGCCTATGTACGCACTTCAGTTATTTATTGCATAGGAAATATGAACATTTTAAAAGTCCCTCTGCTAATAACACTGCACAAAACTGTACTCCCGTCTATCAGATAAAAGCCAGAACCAACTACGCCCAACAAGGAGCACGGTTACTAACCACTCTCAAGCCCCAGGAACACTACGTTCTGTCTTAGGCCGTTTAACTTTAACATTAGGCAGAAGCTTTAACAACTACACAAGCGGCCAAACTGTGCTTTTAAGTGAAGCGCAGGGGCTGACATAAGACTGCGAGAGATGTGTGCACTCATTTAGGGTTTAAACCGTCTCCATTAAGCTCTATTGAAGAGCAACCGCTAAATAAATGAATGCAACTATGTTTATGTTAAAAGCCTGTTTCCCGCAGCATGTAATTAAAGGAAATGCTGTACAAAGCCAGTACTTTTGTCAAGCTCCTGTAAATGGAAAGATGGATAGCACTCAGAGAAGTGAATGCATTGCTTCATATTTAACCTTAACACTCTTGTCATTAATGGTTTGTCTAACTTGTTCTATAAAAGACAAGGTACTGCTCCATTGAAGTAAAATTAAAAAAATCAACTAAACCATGCTTTTCAGAACAGAAGATTCATTATCGTCAGCTAATGTATTGGCATAAAGCAAAGTAACATCCTATCGAGTAAAGCACACATTCAATCTGCCTTCCCACCCCCTTTTATTTTTAACTCATGCTGTTTTATTGTTATAGGCAATTTGTACCACTCAGCATGACAGTGTAAACTGAATCAAGATTAATTTACATGCAAAAGAACACTTAGGAGAGCAGCACGGTAAGCAAATGTATTGTCTCGATTGCTGAGGTGGAAAGGAACCTGGAAGGGGAAAGAAAGGGGCTCTAATTAAGGGGCATCAAATATGATTGCTTGTGGTAGTTAAGGGCCAGAAAATAGCAAATGTCTGACCATTTAAGGAATTAGCATCTTGCGAGCTGGGAGCCCATAACATGGATGCATAAATCACAATAAAATTAAGCAAGCATTCTAGATTTCTTTCTTAAACCAGAGATTTTGCTTAATGAAAATGTATCTGGTATTCACAAATTAACAAGAAAGAAAAATATGCCATGGTGATCATTAATGTTTGCCCACACATGTATAAAAGCAAAGGCTCAGGGAAATACTTAAGTTGTCAGAGGGAAGGGCTGGGCTTCATTGGAACTTAACAACATTTTGTTCAAGATATAAGACAAGATTTAATTTAGGCTAGGCTTATCGGATGAAATTAATAGCTAAAATGAAAATCAAGGAATGCAATGAAATCTTATTTGAAAAGATTTTTCTAAATTTTAGATTTGTAATTTAAACGACAGGAAGAGAATGATGCAGAGCAGGCAGCCTGGAATAGATCACTGGCCTGAGTCTTTGAAAGGAAAACTAAAGAAACAGAACCCATTTTTAAGTATACTTCCTAGTATTGAAAGGCTCTCACACACAGCTATCTCCAATGCCCCAAACTCGTAACAAATAAATCACACGTCCATCAAAGGCTCAATAATATGAATACTATAACACTTTCAACATACAGGACAGGCCAGCACAGTCTGACTGAGCCCCTGGCCCACACCCGTTGTTCTGACCACACGAGTTCAGCAACTGAGAAGATGACGGGCAGGTGGGGCGCTGAACACAGCTTTGCTTTAAGGAATATGAATGCAGCATGTCTGCTGAGACCGCTTCTAATATTTTGCATACTTTCAGTTTTGTATATCTTTGGAATAAAATAAAACCATACCCCTCCTTTCCTTCTTTTTAATTTTTAAATTAAATCCCAATGAATACACTTAATGTGCTTTTTAAATCTTAAAAATAGGTCCCGTAAAATGAGATACTAGTTATGTAAGTGCACTCATCAAGGTAAAAACAGGTTTTAAAACTAGGATGTAACAAAATGTACGCACGTTTCCTCAATTTACTTCCATCTTACCTTTTAGCACTTTATACTGACAAAATATTAAACAAGTGATTTTCATTTTGGGTTAGGGTTTCCCTCTGGTGAGCCATCTTAAGGGGTCTTCTGTGAACGCTTAGCCCCCTTCCTGGAGCAGGTTCACTAATCCATGTGTAAAGTTGTGGACTGAGACCTTTATTAGCAAACCCGCCGAAACCCGAAACTAAAGAGATGGTACTGAAAAAGCCTGTGGTGAATCTGCCAGCATCAAGTCCCACATCAAAGGGTGAATTCAGGAAGACAGAGCGAATGATACAGAAACGCCAAGAGACCTCGAGGATTTACAAATACTTCATATAAACACATTTTCAAATAGCTTTATTCAGAGTAGCCTTTCTGCTCTATTAAACATAGCAAACAGCTGCCAGATTTATTCAGACAAATAATCAACAACCATAGGAGTAAAATGGCAGAAGAAAAAGGAATTTTGGCAACAAGCCCACAGAGGACGGCGGCTAGTCTCCATGTGCACCTCTCTCGTGCACTTGCGGTTCTGTATGGTTAGTCAGCGAAAAATCCCTCAGTCACAGCAGAGTACAAAACATCTGATTGAAATCGCAAGTATTCTAAACAAAAGCCGAGAGAGAGCAAGGGCATGCAGTGATCTGCAGTGCAGACGAGCTGCGTCCCGAAGGCAGGCAGGCAGGCTATCCCCTACAATGGGCACCTTCCTCCCTGGTGCGCCACTCACCTGGTTTTGCTGAGCAGATGTAAGGCAGAGGCAGGCTTTAGCCAGCAAAAGGCAGAACAGCAAACATGAGAATCAATTCATTTGTCATTGGAAAAAGAAAGCCACAGAGGTAATTTCTTCTACAGTAATACTCAACTTTTAAGAAGACAAATGCAAAGCTGGATTTAGTTATCCCTTTTTAAAAAAATCACGTGACAAGGTCTGAATGGGAAAAGATTCTATATTGACAGTGTCATCTGAGGTTTCCGTGGTGGGGCACTTCTGTAACGGGTGTCTCTGAACCCACAGCCAGCCAGGACTGGAGTGAAATAAGCCAGGAAGCATGAGCTCTCCTTGGCTGGGGTCTTGTGTGCGCAGTACTTCCTGGAAGACTGATGGCTAGGACTGAATGGCCTCCAGATAAAAGGATCTCTAATTACACCCTCCAGAGGAAAATTCTTTAGGCTCACATAAACTTTTACACACTGCTGATGACAGAATTTAAGGAAATGCTGTACTAAGTATCTAAAATCAGTGTTTCCCCTGTATCCATACAGAAAGAGACCCTCATTTTTATTAGAAAGTATGCTTGACTCTGGACAAGTACAATATTAATACCTACAGTCTGCTACAATATTTTCTTTGGTGTATATTTAAAAATCTTTCACACCTAATTTAGTCAAAGTATTTCTTTAATAAAATTCAGTCAAAAGAAAATAGAGGTTTTCAATAGTATAATTAGGACTTGGTTCTGGAGGGTAGTGTTACTGTGTATATAAAAGCACACTAGGAAACGGAAAGACAACTTTGTAACAACCTACAAACATACGCAGACCTGAGGTTTGCAGTGCTAGAAAGAACATGAGTGAGTCTCTAGTTCCTGGAAGTTAAAACACACAAGAACAGCATGAGGCTAAAAAACAACTCTTAGAATTGAACAACTGACTAAGGATCAGTCTATTATTGTAAAGACATATTCACTGATTTTCAGCCCTGCCAGGAATATACAGAAACATGCACTTTTAAAGTCTGAGTACATTAGAGCCAATGGGAAGACTGTGTGCTGCCTGTTGCTGGCTGGGCATGCATGGAAACCCCAGGGCCTGTGAGGCACAGGCACCTACTGTTTAGTGAAGAACTTTCTAGCAAACTGCAGTCACCTCTCACCTCGCTCCTTCTTAAAGTCTTTCTCTGACATGGCCACAGGTAAAAGCAGTTCCCCAACAGGAGGCTGAATGTTGACGTTGAAGCAATCATCCTTGGTGCTAAGGAAAAAAAAAATTCAAAGATGACCAAATGCTTAAAAAAATCATACATTGAACCACTGCACAGTTTAACAGAAACAGTTAAACCTGAACTTTTGACCCTTCAACTTCCACCTCCAGGAGCTGGTTATAGCTTGTGCCACCACGCTGGGTTTACGCAGTACTGAGGACAGCCCAAGGGTTCCTGTATGCAAAGTACATTATTAAATGAGCTACACCCCCAGCCCCTCAGCACTTTAGTCTTCATTCTGTTGTTTTGTTTTTTTTGAGATAGGGTCTTTTTGCAGGCCAGACTGGCCTTCAACTCCTCATGTTCCTACTTCTACCTTGCAAGTATAGGAATTACAAGTATATGCCACCATAGCTGGTTTTTGTTATTTATTCTTTATCTGCAATAAAATAAACAGTGAACATTTGCTTCTTTATTTATCTAGTGTGTTTAAGTTGTGTGTGTGTGTGCGCGCATGTGTGCACATGCATACACATGCATGCCAAAGTGCGCCCGTCACAGGACAACTGTAAGGAATTGGCTCTCTCTCCACTTTTATGTGCCTTGCAGAGATCCGACTCAGGGCACCTGTCTTACTCCTTCACCAACTGAGTCCGCTTGCCAGCTCCAAACTTCCCTTTTAACTAAAATCATTATATTCTAATTGTGTCATTCACTGACATGAAAGTTGTTTCAATTGACAGGATGAAGTCACTGTGTTTCTAGTGTTAGATAGAAAACAACACAGAGTGTAATTGTTTCACTAGACTCGGTTTAGAGATGTCCAAGTTAGGCAGTTGGGGTTAGCTGATGAGAGCTGCCGATTAGGAGTGCGTTGAACTGCAGATAAGCAGGAAATCCAGCAAAGAGTTTCTTGTGAAGCAGGTGTTTATTGTCTAGAATACAAGTCTTGGAGTTACAGTCACAAGTTCATTAAGTGGCTAAAGAAACCCCCAAGGACCCAGATTTCTCTAGCTTTCCACTCCACCACCCACAGGATGCTGGCTTTCCTCATGGTTGCCAGATGGCTGCTGAATCTCCAGGTACCACTTTTATATTCCAGTTGAAGAGGGAACATGATGATGAAGTGATGGGCAAACGAGCCAACCAAATCTGTTCCTTCTTCTGAGGCAGGGAAGCAAAAGCTTCCTGAGTTGCCTACAGAGGGACTGAATGGCAATGGGCAAGGGAAGGTGGCTAGGAGGTGGCTGTCCTAGATACAACATGTTATTAGATGAAGTTAGGGTGAGAAAGGAAAAACAGAAGAAGAGACATGAAATCCACTTACATTTATGTTACTACTGATTTTTTCTTCCTGGTGCTAGGGGCCAAACCTAGAGCCTGAAACATACTAGACAGTGCTCCACCACTAAGCTTACTAACTGCTTCCCCACTCTCAGACAATCTATTCATGTAAGCTACCTTAAGTTTTCCCACAAATGAACTGTTCAAGGCAGACCAGTAAGGCCTGTTTATGTATTAAGCCAACATTTCCTAAACAAAGCTGTGATCTTATCTACTGCGACACTGGACCCTAACCCAAGTCCGGGGGTATGGAGCAAAACTTCCTGTGTTCAGAATGTCCAGATGTGTGCTAGGCTGTGTGGAAAAGGTACACCCCAGCTGGTATGTTCAGCAGGAGTGGAGGGAGGAGAGAAAACCTTGCACCTAGGCTTGTGTTTCGGGAATGGTGAGCATGGACAAGGCCGATGGCACAGAGCAGAGGGCTTTCTAGACAGTACGCCCACTCACGCCACTTTTCTATGGAGAGCCGCAGCTCATGGGTGTCATCTGGCCTCTTCACTGAAGTGTGCGGACACACGCATGGCCAAGTACTCTATTCACAGAACCAACACAAAACACTTCCCAGGTTTAATTTTTAAAGATTCCTTTCTATTTCTGTCTGTGTAAGCATGTACCCAAGAGGCCAGACAACAGCACCAGGTCCCCTGGAGCCACCTGATGTGGGTGCTGGGAACGGAACTGAGGTCCTCTGGAAGAAACAGCAAGTGCTCTTAACCACTACGCCATCTCTCTAGTCCACTTTCAATGTTTCTTTAAGCAATGACAAACCATTGGGGACATTAAGCACTGATCCCTTCTGTAACCTAGAAACTGGGGAGGAGAGAGCACCAGCTGGGGAGATCGCTGGAGTCTGGTGGAGGCGGCAGGTGCTCTTGGCATTTACTGTGTATTTTACTCATTAAATCTGAACAATGAGCCTATGACACAGGAAGAACATTGGAGAGGCTGGGGGTGTGGCTCAGGGATAGAGTGCTTGCTGGCATGATAAAGGCCTTGGGCTTGAGTGCCGGTAACATCCAAAACCAAAAACCCCCAAAAGAATTTAATCAACATGGCCAAGGGACACATAGCCAAGTGTCTCGGCCTCAAAGCCCACTTCTCTGAGTTGGGAAGCATTTACAATGGGAAATTAGAAGAGACAGACTGAGTGACGGATGGACAGAGTCTTTGAACTTTACACTGAGAACAACAGGGTGAATGATGGCACATTGAAGAGGAATCTGGATTCCACACAAAATAACTTGGCTTTAATTATCTTATATCTGAGGTGTCCAGGAGACAATTAAAAATGCAAATTAGGAGGGGGCAAGAAAAGAAGATGACAAGGAGAAAGAGGACACCCCGAGAGGGGTGTGGTGCAAGCCTGTGGACAACAGGGGAAAGGGACTAGTGGAGACAGAGGAAGGGTGGCTCCAAAGGGAAGCCAGATCCGCAGGGAGGCTAATGCTCATGTCAGCAAGATGGTCAGATAGGAGGGGAACACAGGGCAGAGAGGTGCAAAAAACAGTAGAGAGTGACCAGAGAAGCATGGAAGGCATGGAGCTTCCTGAGCAGGAGATGAAAGGAGCCGTGAAAGGCAGACAAGGGCTCCTGCTAGATCATCATCTTTTTTCTTCTTCTTCCTTTTTAGGTTTTTCAAGACAGGGTTTCTCTGTGTAATTCTGGCTGTCATGGAACTTACTATGTAGACCAGATTTACCTCAAACCCAGAGATCCA
This sequence comes from Microtus ochrogaster, assembly GCF_000317375.1. NCBI lineage: Eukaryota > Metazoa > Chordata > Mammalia > Rodentia > Cricetidae > Microtus > Microtus ochrogaster. The sequence continues at coordinate 6,004,385 of NC_022021.1, forward strand.
CCTGCCTCTGCCTCCCAAGTGCTGGGATTAAAGGTGTGCACCCCCAAAGCCTGGCTAGAGCAAGGTCTTACTGATGACTAAGCACCAGATGAAGGGTTAGCCTGAGAACACAGACAAAAACATCCAGCCCAATGGAAAGGATGGCTAACTCATTAAGAGATGTGTCCATAATGCCAATGAAAATGTGTTTGTGGCCTTAATAAATACTCCAACATTTATAAAAAGACTTCTCTTCATTTAAAAAAATATTTTGACCTTACATCTTGCTTTCCAGTTTAACTTCAGAAATATGCTGAATTCCTTGGAAAGTTTTATATTCAGCTGCTATGCTGAACATAAAGAATCTGTGTGAGAACGTCTGTCTTTCTCCTATCTTAAAATACTCTGCATATTCTTTAAAGGCTTTCAGAAAAGTTACACTCTGTAGCCCAGAAATCTATAACACCTTTAGAAACTCATTAAATGGCTTTTCTTTTGATTCCAAGATATTGGGAGCTAATAATCCTAGCAATATTCTGCTTTGGGGGTCTTTCTTATACCTGCTACAACTTCCATCAGAACAGGAAGCACCTTTGAAAGCATATCGCTCACCCTTTCTGACTCAGAGAGGATGGCTCTGGTACTCTCATGGGCATGGATAACGTGCACGGATCAGATATCAGCCAATTTACCACCCAAGCAATGTGCTACTTGTGGGTTATCTTTTGGGGTCTGAGAATCAGGGACACAGCCATGGGAAAGGGCTCAGGTGATTTGTTCTAGGAAACTTTCAATTATAGGGCTGCTTTCTGTGAAGTTCTAATACAGTTAGTCTTTTTATTCTCATTCATATTTTTCTATAAAAGAATTAACTTCATCTAAACATCCCAATACACTAGAAAAGTATACAATGTATTACTTTAAATTCCTGAAAATCTCTTCTTTTACTTTCTCTTTCCAATCTTGGTCTCCTTTTTCTTCAGTAACACCAGCTCAGTTTTTTTAACAATACATTCCACAACCACTTTTATTCTCTCTAGTACACCGACCATATGAACATACATGCCATTCTTTCCTTTAGTTTCTATGCCATCCTCTCTCTGGTAGGGATGTTATCAATAGTTGAATTTTAGGCTTTAGCTGTTTAATAAAGGTGACGTGACTTGAGAAAGCTAGTGGGTAAGGACTACACTGGAACTACTCCTGAAGGAGGAGAAGCTTGTACGTCTTAGGGAGCAAACAAAATTCCAAGGCTTAGGAAGCTAAAGAAACTTAAGGGGCTCAGAAAGTTACAAGAGTCACAGGGCTCCGCTCTCAAGTTCTACAAGCAGCCACCTGCTGGGGGAAGAGCTCCCCACAAGTTGAGCAGGAGCTCCAGCAATGCGGCGGGAGGACTTTTAGGCTTCAGCTGATCTTGCATCACCCTAGCGCCTGAGTCAGTGACCCCTCAATTGTGATTCTGTAAGTGACCCCAGAAAACACGCTGGCTCCCCAATAACACAGGTGGCAATCGTTCCCTTGGCCTGCTGTTAGCACTCTAGCCAGGTCTCCTCAGGAAGAGGTGCACACAGGCAGGTATGCCCTCCCTCCCCTCCAGCTGTATTATTCAGTTTTCCATCTAGCACACTTATTCCCAGTGCAATTTAAAAAGACCCAAGTTTTAACAACTCCTTTGTTTCCTCCCTTCCTTGGGGGTATCCATGATCTTAGTGACAATATTTACTATTTTAAACCCTATTTAAATTGTTGTTTGCCATCAATCAATTAAACACACGACAAGAAGGACGAGGTATTCACTCCTTCGCACACTGGTCCATGTGGAGATTCTGGGTTTGGTTGATGATGACACTATTTTTGATATTATATCAATACTTATTTACACACACCAACACTGTGGAGCTCTCTACTCTTTGCTCCCCCTCTCTTCTGTCTTTTTCTGTATCAGACTTAAAAGATAAATTTCTTCGAGTGACTTTTTTTTTTTTTTTTTTTTTTTTTGGCTTTTCGAGACAAGGTTTCTCTATAGCTTTGGAGCCTGTCCTGGAACTAGCTCTTGTAGACCAGGCTGGTCTCGAACTCACAGAGATCCGCCTGCCTCTGCCTCCCGAGTGCTGGGATTAAAGACATGTGCCACCACCGCCCGGCCTTCGAGTGACTCTCTCACAAAGAATCTGTAAGTAGCAAACAGAATCCCTGCTTGTCTGAAGAGAATGTGTATCAAAAGTCTTATATTTTAAACGCTGAGTTCTGAGAGAAATCTCACTACTTTTGCATTGTTTTTCTCTCCCTTTTTTCTTTTTTTGAGACAGGGTTCCTCTGTGTGACTACCGTGGCTATCTGGAACTCACTATGTACAGCAGGCTGGCCTCAAACAGAGCTCTGCCTGCCTCTGCTTCCCAAGTGCTGGGATTAAAGGAGTGCGCCACCATGCCCAGTTTGCATTGTTCTTTTTTCGGGAAGCTGGGTTTTGTTGTTGCTGTTGTTGTTTTCATTTTAACTGTAGAGGCTATTGGGATAATGTTGGAGTTCTCAGCAGAATGTGGTCACTCTGAATCTTTCACTCTCGTCTTGTTTGTCCTTTGCTAAGACTTTCAATTTGATATTTGTTTTGGAAACTGCTTTTCTATAAGCTATTTCTTTTTCTCTTCTTCTATGTCTCCTTTATTTCCTAGTCTCCTGTCCCGTGTTTCTGTTCTCTATTCCAGTTAGTTCCTGGCCCCGTCTTCCAGAGCACCAATCTGTAGTCAGCTGTGTCCATTCTACCACGTATCTGCCCCATTCACAGTCCCTCCGGGCTTTGTGTCCATCTTCAGCCTTCTCTTCTCCATTGCAGTTTTCAGCTCTCTCCAAAGCTTGGTCATCCCTGACTGTGCAGCTGTTTTCGTAACAGAATACAGCTAGTTCTACTATACATTAGCTAAGACATCTTTCTCCAATGCCTCAATTAAAATGTGCCCCCCCCCCCTGTAAAATGGGGACAATAATAAGTTAAGGACCAATGTGGAAATTAAACAAATGGACACCTGTAAGTGTTTGGAGCAGCAGTGAGCATATTCTAAGTACTTAACAAATGCTAGCAATTACTATCATGGTAGAGACTGGGATATGGGGTTCATGAAGTGAGACACGGAGCAGTGACATAAACCGAGGAGGCAGGAGGGCAGCACATACTGAGGCTGCTTTCCCTTCTAGGGCACAACAGCACTTCATCCATCCCTCACCATTCTGCTTCCCTGAAAACAACTGAGCCCTGCGCGCCTGTGGCCCTCACATGCAGACAGTCCTTCCAGTCTGCCTCACTGTTCCTGCAATGGTGCCTCAGGCCTCAGCCAATGTCTGCACCAGAGGGGCTGAGGCTGGAATTAGTAGCTCTTTAACTCCCAGGGGCTTCCTGGAGCCTGCTAACTTCCCTTCTCACACACCACTGCGAGCTTGCTTTCCCCACATTTGCCTCTCACAGGAGTGTGTGGTCACTGAGTACTCAGCTGCTCCTATTTGTTTCCTAACGCCCAATAATCTTCACAATTTCTGACCGGTCAGCAAATGGCATTCTCTCTGTCTCTTTTCTCCCTCTGTCTCTCTCTCTTTATACGCTTACCCTCTAAAGAATGGATTTTTCTTTTTAGTGGATTTTGGACAAAAGCAGTGGTGAAGCGCTGTCTTGTAGGTAACTTAACCCACAACGTGTTATCCTTGGTACAGTCCTACCCTCTCAGCACCAGGATGGGGACTTGTTTATGCAGTATTCATTTCATAGATCAATTGATATATATTTTAATCAAGAATTTATTTTGGTAATGACTGGAAATACAATGTAAAAGGGAGTTGCTATAAAATACATAAGACTAAGTATGCCTATCACTTTCTGTCGCACCCCATCGTCTTGCTCACTGTAGAGTAGAGCAGCACCACTCTACCGGTCCTCACCCCTCTCAGGACAGAAAGAGACCTGAACGCTGCAGTCCGCATTCTCGGCATTTCCAAAGGCTTGTTATCAAACATGCTCTTATTACCGCATTCTGACATATTGATTCATATAATGTATTTCAGGCAAAAAACAAAAACCTTAATACCAGCCACACTTACTCTTCTCCTTCTTTCTACTGAGAACTATCAAGGCGACTACAGCAAAAGGTGCCATTTACTATGCAAAAGGCACAGTCAGGGACTGGCACCGAAGACCGATTGATCTACCCATTACCACATCTCCCTACCCCCACTAGCACTACTATGAAGCTATTGATTGAAACACTGCCGATCGGTTTCCATTTTCTGATTTTGGGCAGGCCAATTAAGAAAGTGAGTAATTGTGATTACACTGCTTCAGGATCAATTACACTTGATGTAAGACAAAGTGCTCTTTTTGAAACATACAGAAAATAATTTTTGATTTTGCATGCTTTTGTGAAAGATGAAATATAAAATAACTTAGTAATTTGCACCTTCACTGCAGAAAATATATTAATGTGTTTATAACAGATAGTTAATTGTTATGTGAGATACATTTGTCATTTTTCTAAAACTAATTTAAGAGACATTGAAAGAATACTACTTAATATAGGATAAAAATCAACACTACAGTGTGTATTTCTCCCTAAAAGGTCTTGGCTAACTGTAGAAGACAAAATACAAATGTGGTCCAAAACACTATAAAAGAAGTCTTTATAATTAAGAAAAAAATGGAAAAATAAGAGCACACCTGATTATAAATTGGTAAGATAAAGGAGTATTTTAGGTTTTAATTTTGGTCTAATTTGATGTACAAGTTTTGTCATTGGGTTCACATTGTTGAGATCATTAAAATGAATATACCTCTGGTGTTGGAAGCAAATCTATTTAGAGTGGTGTTACTCATAGCCTGTGTTCAGTAATATTGATCTGTGTTGTTTGTCTAATAGAAAAATAATAAACAATTACTAGGCAATGTTGAGAAAAGTAATCAGTTTTTATATATCACTAATAAAGCAGACCTCCCAAAACATAAAGGTGATGATCTGCATAAAATCAATGTGCACACCGCACTGTTCATATTCATCACTGCTGGCTCATGGCAATAAAAGAAATAACACTGGGCCAGAGTTCCTGGGAAAATGACAAAGAAAGGTTTGCTACATTTAATCTACACAATTACTTTAAAGGTTTCTGTCCTTACTTGTAAAATTGAAATCATGACAAATTCTATCCTAAGCTAGCTAAAATTCAGAAACATAAAATATTTCAATTTTTAAAGAAAAACAAGAAACTTCCACTAAAAACCAAGTCACGCCCTGAATCAGAAAAACCTAAGAAGGAACTCAAGGGTAACTAAGTTGCACCAGCTTTGTTCTGGAGCTCATCAGCATAAACACGCCACATGAAAGCAGTAAAGCCTCAAACGGAAAGACTGCGGCAACATTTGGTATGACATCTTAACCAACTCTGTAAATATACTCAGTTTGTAAAAGGAGGAAAGCGTATGGGTCTAGAATCAATATTCTCCTCAAGAAACTCGCTGTATCTCAAACTGACATCTTGCCTCAAAAAGAACCTTCTCTGGGCTATTCAGTAATATTATTAAACTGTTTATTTCTCTGAATTTTCTAAGACTATAGTATTAAAATAAGAAATAAATTAACAATAGCCTTGTCCTTTAACCAACAAACCATGGATTTCAGCTGCATATGGCAGGCAGTAAAGGCAGGTGTGTAAGACCAACTAACAACAGTACCAAACAGTACACACGCATCAGCAACATTCCAAGGCACTGTCAAACAAAAACAGTTGCTTAAATGTTTTGTCTTCCAGGCAGTATAAAAACAGAAGAACAACTGAACTTACCACAGCTGGAAACAGGCAGTCTGTGTCGAATCACAGAAGTCAATACCCACTGAGACAGTGACAGACCTCTCAGGCTCCAGAGAGTCTAGGGAAGAGGGAAATTTTGATATGAAAACACGGAGGATGTGAAAGAGTTAAAGAAAACACTACATGTTCATGCCATCTTTGGTTAAAAAAAAGGACAGATTTAGCCAGGTGATGGTGACGCACACCTTTAATCCCAGCACCTGGGAAGCAGAGGCAGGTGGACCTCTGTGAGTTCAAAGCCAGCCTCGTCTACAAAGTAAGTTCCAGGACAGCCAGAGCTACACAAGGAAATCCTGCCTCAAAAACCAAATAAATAAATAAATGAATGAATGAATGAATAAATGAATAAATGAGTAACAGCCGCCAGTAGTGGCACAGGCCTTTAATTCCAGCACTCGGGAGGCAGAGACAGGCGGATCTCTGCGAGTTTGAGGCCAGCTGGGTCTACAGAGCTAGTTCCAGGACAGGCTCCAAAACTACAGGAAAACCCTGTCTTGAAAATAAATAAATAGATAGATAAATAAAATTTAGTGGTGGCTTGTAAGAGAATTTAAACTAAGAATATTAAAGGAAACTATAAACTCATGTCGCTGAAGTTACATTCTTCCAAGTTAACTCTGAGCATTCTCCAAAGAACACACTATACCTATTTGTTTGAGAATCTTTTTTCCTTATTTTTAAAGTCCATTGTTTAAGCAGCTATATCAGTGTTGGGGGTTACCATATTTTTCATGCATTCACGTCAACATATTGGTCCATCCATTTCTCATTGCCTTTTTCTTCAATTCTTTAAACAGTCCTGCCTCCTGTTTTCATCTCACATAAATTCTACTGCATATTAAATTCTATTCAATTCCCTTGCCTTTTCCTGCTGTAGTTTAAATGAGAATGATCCCATAGACTCATATATTTGAATATCTGGTTCCCTGTTGGTGGAATTGTTTGAGAAGGATTAGGAGGTGTGGCCTCATTGAAGAAAGTACGTCACTAGGGATGGGTTTCGAGGTTTCCAAAGCCCATACCATTCCTAGTTCATACTCTCTTCCTCTGCCCCCAACTTGGGGATAAGATGCTAGCTCTCAGCACTGCTCGCCTGTCTGCTACCATGTTCCCTGCTGTGACAACCATGGATTCTACTATGCTCTGAACTGTTAGCCCCACATTAAAAGTTTTGCTTTACAGTTGCTTTGGTCATGGTGCTTGGCACAGTGATAGAAAAGTAACCAAGATATTTCTCTTTTTCTTTTTAAGAAACAAAGCATTATTTTCTTATGATTTTGAAGGCTGCATTTCTGAGATAAAGGTATAGGTGGTGTTGCTTCCTTCCTATATCATGTTCCTTGGTTTGCAGATGGCTGTCTCTTCATGGCTTTCTCTGGGTGCTAAGATGGGTCTGGGGTCTATCTAAACTTCCTCCTCTCATGAGAACAACAGTTTGATTGGATTAGAGTCCATCTGTGAGGTCCAAGACATCTCTTAAGAGATCTCTTCTTCTTCTCCACCCACAGTCCCCTTTCGGTCATGATCTACACACACACACACACACACACACACACACACACACACACACACTCTCCAAATGAGTACAAACCAGAGATATGAATCTTCTGTTTAATGTAATAATCTCTAGTTTCATCCGTTTTCCTACAGATGTTCTGCCATTTCTCTTTACAGATAAGAAAAATTCCATTGTATGTATGTCCTCATTTCTGTTTACAGGCATCTAGACTCGTTCTACTTCTTGGCTACTGCGAACAGTGCAGGAAACCATGTATGTGTAAGCGCTTCTGCAGTGAGCAGGTGGCGAGTCCTGCAGTAGTGTTTTCTGAGGACACACTGGCTTTCACATCGGCTGCACACACTCACACCCCAGCAGTGCACAGTGCTCTCTCCGCGCCCTGCCACACTGTCCTGATGAAGTCATTCTGACTGAGGGAGGTAGAATGTCAAAGCAGTTTTAATTTGCATTTCCCTGATGACTGAGAGTGTTGGGTACTACTTCTTTTGAGAAATGAGACACACATTTCCTAGACTATCTTCATCTACATAGGCAGTCGACATTTTTGTTTTGTCTTTTTTTTTTCTTAATACAGAGTCTAGCTCTGTAGCCTGGGCTGGTCTTGAACTCTATATAGTTCAAGCTGGACTAGAATTCACACACGGAAATTGTTGAGCTTTTGAAATGCATAAAAGATCATACACTCAAAACTGCTGAATACTTAGATATAATAAAATAAATTTAAACAATGATTTAAAAAACCCAACTTAAAATGCAAGCTGAAGTAAACTGGGATGATGGCATTAAGTTGTGACCACTTCACCAACAGAGCTGGTATCACTAGAAAAAACAGGTCTAACTGCACTACCCAGGGACTTAGCAGGGTGAAATTATTGGTTGGGTTCAGCTGTCTTGAAAAGTAATAAAGTGGCACTATATATATTTGAAAATTCTGAAGCTTCAATCAACTAACCAAGTATGGGAAACAAGTATATGAAGATATAATACTGTTTTTTTTCCTGGGTGGGGGTGGCAAAAAAAAAAACAAGACAAAAATTACACATTTTCATTCTACTTAAGATATCTTAGAATCATAGGACACCCTAAATATGTATGAACATATAAGTAGGGCACATTTCACTTTGCTCAAAGTTTTTACAATAGTTGCAATTACATAAGACAACACATTTATAGCCACCTATCTGCTTCAGGTACATCATACCATTGTATTTTAGCAAGTACACTTACTTCAGTAGACAAACATCTAGGGTTTGCTGATAAGTAGGATTGGCCCCTTAATGCTCACCACAAACAGAAATGAAGGTAGATACAGGACAAAGAATAATTCAATAAGCTGCTATATAAAAAATTATATTTATTTCTCACAGGCTCAAGACGACCTGTGTTTGAGACACATTTTAAAATGTTATTTGTTTAAGCCGGGTGGTGGCGGCACACGTCTTTAATCCCAGCACTCAGGAGGCAGAGGCAGGCAGATCTCTTTGAGTTCGAGGCTAGCCTGGTCTACAGAGCAAGTTCCAGGACAGGCTCCAAAGCTACAGAGAAACCCTGTCTCGAAAAACTAAAAAAAAAAAAAAGTTATTGGTTTTGCTGACTCTAGTTTGAATTTCATTTGCTTATGTAACTTACATTTTACTGGACACCTATTAAGCCACTGCAAGACCTGCTTCTTAAATCTTTGGCGATCATTGTTTCTTTATCATTTTTTATCATTATCATTTCCATATAATATCTCCCCCCCCCACACACACACTTTTCTAGAGCTGCACACTGTCATCAGCTCACAGCTGTTAGTCTTATTGCTTAGTCTTTTCTCCTTCCCAAGCAGAAGACGGGGCCCAAGTAAACAAGCATTCTACTTCTGAGTCGTGTCCTGGCTATCCTTTAGTGAACCCCTAACTCATTCTTCTGCACTATAAACACACTGTGGCTTGGTCTTGTTTGTATCATACACCACAGTGGGTAGCAAATTCTGTCACCTCTCAAACACGACTGCACTCACAATTCAGAACTCCTGTACTTCATATTGAGGGAGTGATAGGTCTCAAGGTGCTCCATTGTTAGCACTCTGGCACTGCTTGGTTCTGAGTATTATGATAATGAGCTGTGAGCTTAGTGATGTGCTAATTCTGGAGGACAGTTCATGATCAATGGCATGTTTTACTATATGAATGTTTCAAAAACAAAATAATTAGCAAAAATTATTCATATAATGTATTTTTACAATATCTGGACACTATTTCTGGACTTGCTGTTGTGCAATGGAAATAGTCTAGTGCTAGTCCTTATGTCTTCTCAGCCACCTCTTAATTCTCTTATATTCTTAATCTCTTTGGAAAACTAGGCAAATAAGTTCTAATATTCTTACAAGGCATCCAGCTACCCACTAATGGAAAGGCAAAATCCTGGGATTTAAAGGTAAACTCAAACACACTGGTGACTAGTAAGAATACTGACGGGTCCGTTAAGATGGGCACACATTTAATGAACAAAACATCTTGATGCCTTTGAAAAGGAAATATTTGGCTTGGCTGCATTCTTCAGATGACTTTGGAGGGCTATTTTAGATACAATCACACACTGTCACTGGCTGTAATCTATTAGTGACAGGTCTGGGCTGTGTTACACACACAGAAAAAAATTCTTTAACTTAAAAGCATTCGATCGATGCCTGAAAATGAATGAAATACCATAGTCATAAAGTTTTTTCTCAGAATGAAAAGCCTATAAGTAGTACTGAGACAACGGCATTCATATTTTAATGCCGCATTAACGTCATACTATGAAATTTATTGTATTTATTTCTTCTATTCTACATAGGCCAATAGAAGGTCAACTCATCAACTCATTATGCCAGCCCAAGGAAGCATTAATACTGTTCTACTGTTTTAACCTTTGGATAACATTTCCAGACACAGACAACCCATACATCAGCTACTCGACACTGCTTAACTACACTAATTTTTAAACTAGGTAAAAAGGGTTAGGTTGCAGGCATTTAAAAAAAAAATCATAAATTGGCATATTCTGTAATTCCATGGCAACATATCAAATTTGCAAAAATAATCCAGTAAAAATTAGGACAATGTGTACTATTTAAATTTTCTTAATTATCAAAGCATAAAATACTGGTATTCGGTAAGGTCTGAATAGACTAACTCCATTTTATCCTGGTTGTTTATGAAAGTCTACGAGGCTTTGCATTAGAAACCATTGTCTCCCTTGTTAAAAAAAAAACAAAACCACACATACAAAATGTTGTTGTTTACAAAATGCCTCATGGGAAGTCCCCCAGTGTGGGAGTTATATGTAGAAAACAGAATAGTTATGTGCAACAGAATAAGGAGGAAAACTCACTGACTTTGTCCTGGTCCAAGGGTTTACTCCCAGGAAATGCCAGAAAATGGAGCTGACACTTCAAGGCCCTTTTTGTTTCTTTTAGATAGAATCCGAATAGCTCAGAACACCCTCTGTAGCACCATCTCCCGTGGGGTTTATGCAAGGCTTCTGGGGCTATATGCAGTGCCTCGTATACACCCCAGACCGTCACATCACACCAGGTGTCTCGTATACACCCCAGACCATCACATCACACCCGGTACCTTGTATACACCCCAGACCGTCACAAACTCAGATCATTTTCAATGGAGATTTTGGCTCCCATCTACACCTTAGGATTGTTTCCACTCATACAAACTAAACATTTTAAGAAAATACTTAAAAATGACAAGGTACAATAGAAGACACTGGAACTATGATGGGCATCTGGGAAGTGCATGCTGTGTGAGAGGTAATCAGGGCCCAGTGGCACATACCTCCTGCATGCAGAGATGAGGGCCACCACTGCCTGCTGCATTCATAGACTAGGGCCACCACTGCCAACTGTATTCGGAGACTAGGGCCACTACTGCCTGCTGCATTCAGAGACGAGGGTCATCACTGCCTGCTGCATTCAGAGATGAGGGATACTACTATCTGCTGCATGCAAAGACAAGGTACACTACTGCTGCATCTTAGGCATTACTGTAAAAAAAATGAGGTTTCCCTTTTCTATTTTTTGAGCATGAAAGCATCTTGATTCATAAATGGCAGTAATAGATTAAAGATTTAAAAACACAATAAATGCAATCACATACCACAGGGTGCTCTTTATTCTGTGCATGAACAGGAAGACAACAGAACAGTATTCATCCTGTGTTCCCTTTACTTTTTAATTTATGGGATGTAAAAGGAATCAGGATAGGGTTTTGAGCTTTGAGAGATACTATATTCAAAAAGGCAGACTGATTTTCCTGCTTTTAACACAATAAGTTATCTAAGACGAGGGGAGGAAGAAAAATGAGCAGGAGAGGTGAGAGGAGGTAATGCAGAGAGGGGACAGATGGCGGTTTTGATTCCTCAGACCATCCTCTCATCACTACTGGGTCAGGACGCTAGGACCTGATTCACTAAGGGCAAAGAAATGTATTTCTCTTCCATGATAAATTCAGTCAAAGAAAAGGAAAATGGCTAGGAATATAACCCAGTAGTACATGCACGCGTATACTTACACACACACACACACACACACACACACACACACACGGTCACTGTCACAGTAAAACAATATGTATTTTATCTTTTTCAGGAACTATCTGCTTTAAAAATGAAAATATTTAGTTACCAAATTTCAAATGAGAATTACCTATTGGATGAAAAACATGCATTTGCATGCCTACAGGAAGCTTTTTTTCCCCTATGTGGATATTTTCTATCTTTCGATCAGAAGTATTATTCAGTGTTATTTGAACGGAGACCATCTTGTCACCAAAAATGCACGGTTGTCTTGGGAAGCAGTATTGGGCAGCCAGTCCTTTTCCACTCATTCGGTGAAGCAGCTCGTGTGTTTTTGTTGGCACAAAGACAGGTGTACTGACCTATGCACAGGAGGAAGAAAGAGTGAGTGAGAACAGATAATACTTCTTTTAGAAACAAGCCAATATTTATGACATGTGGTTGTCTTAAGTTATTATATAAAACATGGTAACAAACTTTATAAAAGATACCATACACAGACACCAGTCAGAATGGTGTAAAATTATAAAGTAAATGCTTTCAAAGTAGTATTAAAACTTTATTTTACGCTGCAGGAATATATTAAAATATTTTACAATATAAAACAAAAACAACCCAGTTGTATAATATTATTTCTGGGAGGGGAGAAACATGGTCTCACTATGTAGCCTGGATGAGCCTAGATCTTGGGGTCCCCTGGGACGACAGACATAGGTCTCGTGCCCTGAGTATGTAAATATTTTCCTTTTACAAATAGTATATGAGCTTTGTTTTCACTTTTTAACCTAAACATTCCATACACGGCCCTCCTGGTAACTTTATACTTAGTTCTGATAGTTTTTCAGTTGGTTTTCTTGAATGTTTCAACCATATGACATCCCTAACAATAGCAAACATCATATGCCTTCCTTCTCAATCCTTAACTTAATGCTCAGCTTATTACTGGGTAGCATGGTTCTCCTGGAGCCTGTGATCCTTCTGCTTCAATCTCCTGAGTCCTGGGATTACATGCATTCACGAACATCTTTTCTCCTTGAACTTTTCCACTCCAACTTCAATTTAAGGTGGCTTCATCCTTTGTTTCACTGATTAAAATGCTCTTCCCTATTGTGATGAGTAATCTTCACAGTCCACGGGAGGGGATTGAGTCACCTAGGAGATCATGATTAACTGAGGAAGGAAAACCTACCCTCAAAAGAGGTAACACAAGCAAGAATTTCCCTCTGCTTCATGCTCACAGAAGCAGAGGTCAGATGCTACACATACCTGCTGCCATGACTGAGAGTATACAGCAGGTGACAACTAGTATTCAAAAGGCCAACTTACCGGACAAGCAATCCCCTGATGGGGACCCCTACTTGGTAAGGCTATGGGGTCACTGGCTGTAGATAATTTTGTCTCTGTAATTTTTCTCATGTGCCACTAAAAACAGCTATGGCTATTTTTCAGGATTGATTGTTACAAGCTATTGTGGGCCATGATGCGATTATAGCTTATAACAACTGATAATTCAGATGTTAGTCCACCAGAGGAAGTACCCCTGATGGTGCCCTCTTACCCAGGCTTGAGGATCACAGACTGTATGAAAACCGCTGCTTTCATCTGTAATTCCCCTTGCACAGCTGTGGAGGCCCAAATATGCGAGCCTATTCCACCCTGTCTGAAGGTCTTGTTCAGTTATTGACAACAACTGTGGGTACACATCCTGCCCTAGGGTGTGGTTACTTGGTGTTTTGGACATTAAGATGGTCCATAGAGGTGTATCTTCTCCACACTGACTGAAGGTTAGAGAATTCAAGCATACTTCTGCTCCTTCTTTTGAAATAGGAGGTTTGGCCTAAAGAGTGGCTGCCTTCAGAATACTTAGTCTAGGGTGGGTTCAGTGCCTAAACAACAGAATGCTTTTCTCAAGAATTAGTGACCTGATGTCTCAACCACTGGGGAAGCACCTGCTCTGGTTGTCCTTCGTGTCATGTTAAAACAGTCTTTTTCTTCCTCCTTTGGTACTGGGGCATATGGAAAAAATCCAGCATCCAGTATTCACTGAGTTGCCCTCAGTTACTATCCTAAGTCTCTGTGATTCTTTCTTATCTCTGTTCCTTCTCCCTAACTTTTCTAACCCCCACACCCCTATCCTGGTAAGTGGTATCCTTGCTGAAGCTGGTCCCCAACACAGTATCTCCTCATTACAGTGCACTTTCATGTAATCTCATGATTGCATCTCAATCTTGTGGGCACATATATCTGTGGATGGTCAGAAAGATCACATCTCATTTAGCTGCATAATCTTGATATATAGAAAAAAATACTAGGATATGTTGTCAGTCCCATGAGAGCTGTAGACATTAAAGCCTGCTTTGTTTCTTTTGCTCAGACTAACTGCACATAATTGCTCTTTTTTTTTTTTTTAACCTCAGAGCAAGTTAAAACTGAAGGCTTTTTATGACTGGATCATAAGTTTAAAACTTTACATCAAGGCACAAGGTCAGAGCTGCAGGTGTCCAACCACAGTTGCTGCATGAAGCACCCTGGGAAAGGCATGCCAATTCTTTGCTTGCCAATTCTAGCTGACCAAGACCTATGGACACTGTGCCACTGGGCTCTGATGACTTATCACTTATTTTAGGACTGTGCTTTTGGCCAATGAGAGGTAACTCTTGTAATTTTTTTTAAATTGCTTTAGGCCTCCTGAAAAGGAGAGCTTTTAGGCTAAAGAAAAAGCCAGGAACTAGAATTGGGACAGGAGAATAAGAACAGAGCATGTAAGCCTTTTCCCTCAGATGAGCGCTATCTAAGCTCCCTTCACTGCTCTGGGACTTGTGACCTGAACCCTGGAAGATACTCTTGTGGAACAGGCCTCCCAATTATCAATAGTATTATTCCACTGCTTATGTGTTTATCTCATGAAAATATTCCATCTGCTGGGCTCACATTTGCTGTGGAAGGTCAGAAAGATGACTTCTGCTTCATCTGTGCAATTCTGATGAATAGAAATAATACTAGGATATTTTTCATTACTCAGACTGGCATAAGAAAGTAGTAGTATTGTCTGTCACAGAGACAGCTGATTTTAAACATCAGGACAAATTCAAAGCAAACTGGTTGCCCCTGGGGATGAACATCTGATTGTCCCTAGAGACAAATATTTCCCAGGTGTTTATTGCTGATTCAAGGTCAGAGCTTAAGCAACTTTGGCAGACATAGTTTTCTTAGCAATGAACTTTCTGCACGTACTCCCAACCTCAAGGTTCATTCATCGAACAGTTTATTGTTTAAGACCTGAATTTTACTGTCACTTCCTTTCTGGGAAAGAGTTACATGCACAGCTAAGCATTATTCAGTGGCTGGTCAATGTGACCTCCCTACCCTGAGAAAAACTGTGTGACTTATTTTGTCTTCTAGGTATGGGTCAGGCCCTGAAAATGTAACATAAATTGTCCAGAGTTTGGCTGAGAGAGGAGGTATGTACAGCTATTCAGAGAACTGCTGTGTGAAGGGCTGGGCAGAGGTGTGAGAGTGTGTGTGTGAGTGTGTGAGTGTGTGAGTGTGTGTGTGTGTGTGTGTGTGCGCGCGCGCGCGTAAGAAGACATGGCTGAGTGTGCAGAGAAGTGCGAGGGAGGAGAGATGAGGGAGGTGTAAACAAGTGTGGAAGTGTGTAGCTGTGTGTGAAGACTCTACCTCCGTGGAGACAGAAAGATTTTAAGAGAGGATTATTTAAGATGAAGTAAAAGACAAAGTGACCATCAGAAAGTATATGTTTCCTTATTTTTCCCCTCAGATATAAAAAGTCTAGCCTTTACCACATTCGTGGATTTTTTGCATACCCTGGAGACAGTCTTGGAGCAGGCTCTCCAAAATGCCTCTGATAATGGACTATGTCTGCTCTTATACCAGGAGCTAAAAAGATCTCTCTTCTTAAAAAGTGTTTTGTCATAGTTCCAAGAAAAATAACTAATACACTATTTTAAGATAAAGGTAATCTTCATTAAAATTCCATCAGTACTTTATTGGGTAATCATCTCTTTATACCTCTACTGAACACTAGATTTTAGTTAAATTCTTTATTATATCTTAATTGAAACCACAAGCAGCAAATTAAAAAGAGAAAGAGAGAAAGAAAGTGCGTGCGAGAGAGAAACAACAAAAAAAAAACCTGTCTATTATAAAACCACAGGAGAGCCATCTTTCAAAATTTAAGTATTGCAGCACACCAGGCTTACTACAAATAATTGATGATAATAAATAATAATTTTAGGTTCAATGAAAATATCATACATATGAAATGATAAACTGCCTACTATTATCAGTAAAAATATTCCATAAAAGATCAACTAGTATAAGAATTTAAAGTAACTTTTGTAAAATTCTGTAAATTTGTTTGCAACATATATTCAAAAAATCAGCTACTTAGATCTTAAATTTGTTCAGAATGGAGAAACTGGCCTACTCCTCCACTGATGCTTTCTGATGATAATAATAAATGGTCTACCATTGGTTTTACTTTGGGTTTCTGCAGTGCTAAGGACAAAACACATAACCTCAAAAAAGGCCGGGCAAGCACTGGAGTTTAAGTCTCTACGTGATTCCCTGTCTCTTAGTCAGGCTCAGCAGTATGCACCTCTAAACACGGCTAAGGAGGTTATGATAGTAAGGTCACAAGCTTGGGGTCTTCCTTTGGTACACAGCAATACCCTGACTAAAAAATATTTTTAAAGAACATCTTACTGATGAAGAGATGTAGATCCTGTTCCACATTTCTGGACGCTGTTTAGCACAGACCTCAACAGCAATGCTCAGTGTGAATGCACTCCACTCAGGAGAGCGACTAAAACAGGAGAGTGGGTGTGCAGACGGGTTCAGAGATACCAACCAACCATAGAAGAGTGACTAAAACAGGAGGGAGTGTGTACAGACAGGTACAGAGACACCAACCAACCTAAACACCAGTCACAGCAACCAACCTAAACACAAGGCCGCAGCTGAAGAGGTATTTTCCAGTATGATCTGTTGACACCTGAGCCTGAGCAGGTCACTTCTGACTTATACCATGTCTGAGATGTACTCATCATTAAGTCATTCAGGAGATGCTGATGTAGGCAGTTTCACTTTTCTGGAAACCCATAAAGGCTGGGCTGCAGTGTATGGGGACACAAGCTGAAACTATGGTGCAGAAAGGAAGGAGACTTGAAGCTAGACAGGATCAAGTGCAGCCCAGCGCTGCAGTTTCCACCTTCCATCCTGAAGTGCTGTGGTAAACACATGGGCCTCAGCTTGGTGCTATGGGAAGGGGTGGGTATCTGGAAGAGTGGGGCCTACTATGAGGTTTAAGTCATTGAGGGCATGCATTACAGCTTTAACGGTCATCTTCCTTTGGACTACAAAGCTCTCTCTCCATAGGTAAGGATGAGTCATCTCAGGGCTTTCTAAGAAGGATACCACTATTTCAAACACAAGGTAGCAATTAATATCACTAACCATTTATTCTTTCATTTCACATTTACTGATGCATTTTGCTAATAATAATAAGACTTTAATACAAAATATTCCAGAGAACTGAGTAAGCCAATCAGTGTGATAAAAGCCACAACAAAGTTGGCTAGGCAGCTTCAGAGCAGGCAGAGTTTACAACTTAGAAGAGATAAAAGAATCTGGCTACTTGAGTGAACTAAGTAAAACTGTCCCAGTGCTTGCTGCTTCCAGTGGTACCACCCTCTTCTGAGCAGCCCCTGGCATCTCTATCTGCAGCACTCTGCACAGCTGTCTAATCGTCTTTTGGCTCCTCTTCCTGCATTAGGTCCAGTCTAGTGGAACACCGTGGCAAGGAGCACCCATTATGATAAAGTAGTGCTGTACCATCCCTCTGCTCAAAGCCCTCCAGCTTCATGGAGAGGAAAAGTAAATCTCTTTACAAAGCCCCCTCCCCCAACCAAAGCTGCTAGGTCTCTGCTGACTGCATTTCTCTTACTCTGGACACCATTGCTCACTCTATTCCAGTCCAGCCTGATGTCTGTGCTCCTCTAACACAGCAGCCAGACAGTTACACTTCTACCATGTCTTTGGTATCTGTAGCTTGCTTGGCTTGGGATGTACTTTCTGCACATAGCCACCTGGCTCAGTTCTGATATGCCTTCGTTCCAAGATTACCTTTCTAATGAGGTTTAATAAAATTTCTATTTCCCCCATATTTTCCTTTATCTCTTCACATTGTCACTTAATACTATGCTCCTTCTCCTCCCCCCCTCCTTCACTTCCTTTTATTGACACAAAGTCACTAAGTAGCCCTAGATGACCTGGAATTTGCTTTGTAGACCAGACTGGCCTGGGACTTACAGAAATCTACCTGCCTCTGCTTCTATAGTACTGGTACTAACTGTGTACACCACATACCAAGCACAGCGATAACACAATATATAATTTATCTATTATGTTTATTATCTGGTTTCCCATTCACTCCTTACTTTAAAAGATAATTTAATCTATTTTCAGAATTCCAATCAGATTTTCACCATTTTAAATATTACAGAATTTCTTAATAATCTACCTCCAGTGATGGTTATAACTATACTTTATCTGGTGCTAAGCATTTCAATACAACGTTTTCTAAAAATATCACACTGTGCTTACTGAAGCACAGTGTGGTGATAAGTGGAGAATCATGAGCATCAACATTTATTAGTTTTAGGAAATGATTTAAGAGTTCTATTTTATACACACACACACATATGGATCTACGAACAAAAGAAAATCTCTAAAGGCGTACATAAAGAAAAATTTTTGATGAGAAGTTCTATGGAACAAATATTAGAAACATATAGATTCATGTAAAAAAAGAATTTTGATAAAATCTGTACCACCCAACCACGATGAAAAATAATGCCGGAAAACACTAGTTTTTAAAAATGATTTATTTTTTATTTTATGTGCATTTATGTTTTGCTCGCATATGTCTGTGTAAGGGTGTCAGATGCCCTGAAACTGGAGGTACAGACAGTTGTGAGCTGCTATGTAGGTAACGGGAATTGAACCCTAGACCTGAGTCCTTTGGAGGAGCAGCCAGTGCTCTTAACCACTGAGCCATCTATTCAGTCTTGGAAGCACTAGTCTTAATTTTGTCATAACAAATGTTCTAAAAGTTAAAAGCTTGCTGCATTCTAAGCTGGTGACAAGGCCATCCTCACAGGATTCCTGAGGAGGTAATTACTTCCCCCACTGCAGTGACACTACAATAAAAGAGCTTCCCCCAGAGGGAGGAGAACAAAAGCATCAAGTATCAGTGAGACGATCCCCTACAAATCTTTCCCCAGCACATGTTTAAATAATAAAAGTCGTTCGTGTACCTTTAGATGGTTTATGAAAATAAGCAATCAATTCTGCAGCCACAACATTATTTCTAAGGAAATCTATGTGACTCATGACGCCTGCAGATACACACAGGCAAAGCACACATATTTTATCAGTTATTACAGTAAGCAAATAAGCGTGGAATGGGAGAGCACATAACTGTCTGCTTAGTGCTTCCTGAAACATTTATAAGAGCTGTTATCTTCCTAATAACAGACAGACAGCGTGCGATTTTAGAGAGGAGAAAAGCTTCATATTTTTTAACACTTCACTAAAAAGTAACTGAAGAGTGTAAAATGAAAAATACTCTGTGCAGTTAGCAGGTAATGGACCATATTATCAACTCAAGTTAGATTTATAGGATACAAACTAGTCACTAATAGTTATTTTATGACATAGCATGTCTGCTTTTTCTTGAGATTATTAAGATTAAAGTTGTAAAACTTCTTTTGAACATAGCTGTTCAAAATGATTGAATTATAAAATCTAAAACGAGACTTGAAAAATAAAACATGGAGGAGAACCGAGCGAAGGGCTCCCCCAGCAGCCGCGCCAGTCTTTCAGAGACGATGCTTCCACATAGAGCGTTACGAAAACCATGTTTCCCAACCTTTTATGCTTTCATCGTATTTAGTTACACAATCATCTTTAAGTATTATCAATCTGTTTTGTCTTTAAATTTCAAAAGAACGAAGAGCTGCAATATACAAACTGTTCTCTTTGTGTCTTGTTTGCTTAGCTTACTTTATGGCAGTGCCTATTTAGATATGATTTATAAACACGACAAGGTAAGGAAGACTGCAAGCAGAGGTAAGCTGCGTCTTTTAAATCAGTGTTTTTTAAACCAATGTACAGTTCAATTGGTCAGAGTTATAAGGCAGAAAGCCTCAAAACTGTCTAATTTACCTAGTGAAAAGCAAGCTCATTGTGTCTCCAGTTCACTGCATTGAACAGTATCTAGTATAGTATTAAAAAAAAAGCAAAGGGCAAATTTGTTTTACCTCTACTTGAAAGCACAGATCCAAATAAATGTATTAAGCTTTCTAGAAAGCGCTACTTTAAATAAGCGATTTGTTATCTCAAGGATAACTCTTACTTATGTATGTAAACCTGACTATTGTAGACAGCAATTGTGATAACTTCTAGTATTTTGAGTAATGAGCACAGATTAAGAACATTTCAAAATGTTCTTACTTATTTTTGTAATAATTAACATATCTCAAAAATCTGTTAAAGGGGCTGGAGAGAGAGAGCAGTGGCTAAGAGCACTTCTTGTTCGTGCAGAGCACCTGGACTTGATTCCCAGCATCCACATGGTACTCATATCAAGTAAAACTCCAGTTCCAGGGGAGCAATGCCTTCTTCTGACCTCCGTGATCACCAGGCATGCATGTGGTGCACAGACATACAAGTGAGCAAAAGACTCATACACATAAAAAATAATAAAAAAATTTGTTTGCAGGCAGATATGAACCTGTATTCAGATTCCCAGTAGCCACATAAAAGCCACAGGTGGTGACACACCTATCACCCCAGCAATAGAGGAGGGGACAGGCAGTTCAGGGGCTTTACTGGCAGCCAGTTTAGCCAGTACAGTGAGCTTCTCGTTCAGTGACAGATCCTATCTCAAAAAATAAGCAAATAAATCAGATAAAGATACCCAAAACTACTGCCAGGCAGTGGTGGCACATACCTTTAATCTCAGCACTTGGGTGGCAGAGGCAGGTGGATCACTGAGTTTGAGACCAGCGTGGTCAAGAGAGTAAATTCCAGGACAGCCAAGCCAGGGCTATACAGAGAAACCCTGTCTTGAGAAAAAATTAACAACAACAACAACAAAAATGTACCCAAAGTTGACCTCTGACCTCCACACGCGTGCACACACACACAGAGGCAGGCAAAGCACACTTGCACACACAAAATGATATACCAAAAAAAAAAGGCAAAAGCAAAAACTCATATAAAAAAATGCCAACAAACAGAAAAAGTTCAACATTACCAGCAATTTGAAGAACCTGCAAAGTCAGGGTAGCTTTCATCTTGTCATTTGCTAATGGCCTTTCTCTTTAGAGCACAGTGGGAGTCCAGTGGGAGTCCAGGCCTGCGTTTCATCTGGAAAGTTACCAGGGCAACTTTCTTGAGACTCACTACCACATCGCAAAGGCCTTGTTAAAGTCACTGCATGCCCTGACCTCCTCTAATTCTAGGACTTGTAGTCTAGCAGCATAACAGGCGACCGTGCCCACAGAACATTATGTATATGGGCAATTGCTTTAGGATGGCCCCCAACCCTGACGATTTGTGAACAACTGGAAATAACCAGCAAGGATAGAGGACTGAATACATTTATCAGAGACTGTTTTTAGATAGTCCTCTAAAATCATATGAGTTTTTAAATAGAGATGTGCTAGATGAAAATAAAATAGAGATGGTCTGGTATATACATGCATGTATACATATTCATAACTTAATGAGTTCATTAATACACATATGCCAGTAAAGAGGTGTCAAAAGCTGTAGTCTGTGCACTAAGAATGGTTCTAACATTTAAAATGGTTATGAAAATACATGTTTATGATATTAAAATAGCAAAACTCATATTTTAGTTTCTAAAATATTTGTTGGCACAGACACTTACTCGTTTTTATACTGTCTTTCTCAGGCGACTTTTGAGCCATGATGGCATCATTGAGTGGCTACAGTCTACAAGGCTAAGGTATTCACTACCCAGCTCTCCTGACAAAGAACCTGGGGCTGAAGATGTAACTCTGTTGAGCACTTGCCAACCAAGTGCAAGGCCCTAGAGTAGACCATCCCTAACACTACCAATAAACTTTCCTGGCCCTATATATAAAATGTGTCTGTCTGTAAGACTTTGCAATGCAGAGGGAATTCCTTTACAACATTCTATTCTTTTCCCTCCAAAGACAAGTCTACAAGCTCTACTATCAGCACATTTAATTAAAAACAGTCTAGTTAGTGGCAGTCTTGGCTATAGGTTTACGTACAGACTTAATCATTTTGAGGTATGCTCTATCTACTCCTAACATCTCCAGGACTTCAGCATGGTGAACTTGGGCAAATGCCTTTTCTGCATCAACTGAGATATGCATTTAGATGATACACTAAATTTCTTGATTTATGTATTGTGAACCAACCTTGCATCTCTAGGACGAAGCCCACTTGGCCATGTTGTATGATCTTGTTCATGTGTTTCTGAATTGGGTCTGCATGCATTTTATTGAAAAATTCTGTATCTTATGTTCATCAGAGAAATTGGTTTATAGTTTTGTTGTTGTTATTGTTCTTTCTTTACCTAATTTTGGTATCAGGATAATAGTGGTTTTGTGAATGAATTTTCTAGTGCTTCTTCATCTTCTATTTTATGAAGTAAAGAAGAACTATTACTAAATCCTCCTTGAAAGTTTAAAAAGAATTCAGCAGTTCTTCTGGACCTGGGCTTTTCCTTGTTGGGAGACTTGATAACAGCCTCAATTTCATTAACCTGTAATGGGTCTGTTTAAGTGACTTATATCTTCTGCCTTTAATTTTGGTAGGTCACTAGGCTTGAGATACTTCTAACTATGCTGTTATCCCTTAGCATTGTTTCGGCTATCCTTAAGCATGTCTTCTGTGATTCCACTGGTATTTTATTGGGCACTGCACTAAATCTGTAGATTAATTCTGGTAGTTCAGTCATTTCCACAATATTAATTCTGTCAATACAGGAACATGGATGCTCTTTCCAACTTCTAGAATCTTCTTTGAGTTCTTTTCTGTGTCTTCAAATTTTTATTGTAGAGCTCTTTCAAGTCTTTGGCTAAGCTTATTCCTAAGTACTTAATTTTTTTTGTGGGGGGGGGGAACTACTATGAATAGGATATTTTCACAATTTCTTTCTCTGAGAGTACACTGTTGGTATGTATGAAGGCTGCTATGTTGTTGACTTCTGTATCCTGAAACTTTACTGTGTTTATATTAGAGGCAAGAGTTTCCTAGCACTCTATAGTCTATGTCACCACAACAAGGAATTCTCCCTTTTCTATTTGTGTCCCTTCTCATGTCTTTCTCTTGCCCAATTGTGTAGCTAAGACTTCGAGAACTATACGGGCAAGTGACGAGAGTAGACACCCTTGTCTCATTCCTGATTTTAGATTCCTTCTATTCCCATAAGCCCCTGTAAAAATGCTTCCCTTAAAAAGAGGACTTCTATTTCCTCCTACAGTAGATGGTAACCAATCCAGACATCTCACAACTAGACAATGTGCAGAGAGTGGAGACCTTGGAATATTCAGCCCTAAATGGGATCTCCATAAAATCCCTCCCCTCAGGACTCAGAGAAATCTGTAGAAGAGGAGACAGAAAGATTGTAAGAGTCAGAAGGAATAGAAGATACCAAGGAAAGGGTGTCTTCCAAACACGATGAACATTGATACATATATGAACTCACAGAGACTACGGCAACATGCACAGGTTCAAAGGCCAGAGTTAGAGGAGGAAGGGGACACAATCTCCCATCATTAAACAAGAAGCTGCCACTAACTGACAACTGCTTGCAAAGAAAAAAATTAGTTTCTGCAACGGAGTCTCGCTGGATACATTAGCTACACATAAAGGTAGATTCCATGGTTAACACAAAACAAACCCAGTGGTATTTCTATAGATATTTTTTGTCTCATATTGTTTTGTTATAGCATTTTAAATTTTTTTTGGGGGGTCCTGTTTTCTAAAGAAAGAAGGTGTGGAGTTGTATGGACACAGAGAATCTAGGAGATGAGAGAGGGAAAACCATAATCAGAATATATCATATGAAAACAATTTATTTTCAATTAAAATGAAAAAAGTAGGACTTTTAAGCCCTTGGACACTAGAAAAGTCCCTCAAGTTCTAGTGACCTGCCACTCAGCAAAATGGAGACACTGGCACTGACATCTGCCTTTCAGGGCTGTTTTGAATTTAGGCTAATATAAAATAAAATCTGAATAAATAAAGGGTCTGAGGAATATGAAAGGCACAAGTAAGGCAATGAGTTTCAGTTATAGTTCTGAGCTCAAATAAAAGTGGGTGTGCCTGAACTTCAGTCCAGGTGAGGTCAGAATCCAGTACATCAAAGAACAAAAACAATGAGGTTTCCTAGGACAATGGAAGGATGGCAAGATCATGTGTAAGAATTCATGGTCTTTACTGAATGCAAAAGAAAATCTAAGTATAAAAGGTGAGGGAGAGAAGAGGGCATGGGAAGGTAGTCCTACACTAGGAAGGATATTAGGAGGACAGTAGATTGGCTTGGAAGCAATAGCTAAGGGTTTTCTACAAATAATCTCACCTCACAGGCAGTAATGATTTAGACACAGACAGAATTATAGGTCATTGCAAATGAGGTCATGCTGAGAATATGTACTACAGGCTGGCATGAGCCGAATGGAGATTCCCAGAGAAAGGCTAGACTATGGGTCAGAACCTTACAGACTATGTCAGGGCAACTAGGAATTGTGCTATGCATTTCAGAGATAGAATTATGGCCTCTAAGGCTGGCTATGCCTCTTTGCACTCAACTGTACTATAAGTTAGGGGATAGGAATCTCCCAGGTTGAGGGACATGGATCTCAAGGGTAGGAAAAGTTATCTTAGTGATGTACATGGGTATGTTAACTGAAATAATAGACCCCACCCAGGATGCTTTATTCAGTCTGACAGAACAGAGTGTAAAGAGTTCCTTATATATCACAGGTGCCAAATCCCTGACACCGAGCCAGGATGGAGAAATGGGTTCTTAGAGATCAAAAGACAGAAATAGAGACATAGACAAGCATTTATATAATTACACACACTTTTCCTGATCTTTGTACAGACATTTAAAATCTCAATCCCAGCATTCGGGAGGCAGAGGCAGGCGAATCTCTGTGAGTTCGAGACCAGCCTGGTCTACAGAGCTAGTTCCAGGACAGGCTCCAAAGCCACAGAGAAACCCTGTCTCGAAAAAAACAAAAATAAAATAAATAAAAAAATAAAATAAAATCTCTCACTGACAGAAAACTTGATTTGCAGTCTAGGAACCTGAGGTTCTTTGGAGTCCAAGCGTATGAAGCAAAGCCATGTGACCTGCATCCCTATTCATATTTATATTAGTTTATTTTCTATGTTAAATGCATTCCTTAATTATTTGAGAATATCATACAATGTAGTTTGATCATATCACCCTCCCCTCATCTACCAGACTCTATCAAACATCCTTATCTACCCAACTTTACTCTCATTTACATACCCTTCCCCTTCCCCACTAAGTGCAGCCTGTGCTGTCCACCTACTCCTGGACATGAAGCCTGCCTTGTTCATGACTGCTCAGAGTTCCTATGTGCATCTGTCCTGTTGTTTCCAGAAACTCCTGTTTTCTTCAAGCCATTCATCACCTGTGGCTCTTATTATCATTCTACCCCATCTTCAGTGATGATTCCAGAGCCATGAGGGTAGGGGATACACATGTCCCATTTAGGACTGTATACCCTAAAGTCTATACCCACCGACCAGTTGTGGGACCCTGTATTAACTGTCATCTACAGCATCCTCTGCATGTCTACCTTCAGAATTTCAGTTGCAGAATTTTATTTTAGGCTAATAAAAACATTAACTCTTTAGTATTTGAGCACTTCAGAAGACCAAGTCAGAACACTACTGTGATAAGAATGTGCTGAGATGGTGATGCACACCTTTAATCCTATCACTTGAGAGGCAGACATAAGCAGACTGCTGTGAGTTTGAGGCCAGCCTGGTCTACCAAACTAATTCCAGACCAATCCGATCTACACAGTGAGATCCTGCCAAAGGTAAATAAACAAGCAAATAAAGAAATAAGCAGTGAGCGAAGGTGACTAGGACAGTAGGTAGAGCTTGGGTATTAATTGTGAAGCCAAGTATCACAACTCCCCAGGCTTCCTATCTTTCTCCTCTACAAAATGGGGCTAAGTCTACACATCCAGCCTGCTTCATCTACTTGGTGTGAGGGCCGAATGAGACAGTATATGTGTTATTGATTTTTAAGCTCCACAAAATTCAATAAACAGTATTTTGGGGATTATTAGTAAACTGAGTTTTCAGCCAATGTTGAAACAGCAATCTGTCAGATGACAAAGGGTCACAAGGTTAAAAGTACACATCAAAAAAGCTGAATCATCATTGGAAAAAGGCTTTTATAACAATATTGCTGTATTTATTGATAGTGCAGTCCAAAGGCCTTTAAAAACGCAATCCCTTCCCCCAAGTCCTTTTTCCCTCTCTGTTAGCAGTGGCTGAAGAGACTGTCTCTAAAAGGTTTCTAAATGATGTTGATGTTAAAATATATAGGATCACCATTTAACAGCCTTTTAAAGAGCAGTCCCTGTACCATCTTTGTTAACAACAGAGGGAGGTAGGGACTATTTTTTCAAAGGCTTTTAGAGGATGTTGTTAAAAGAATATATAGTGACATCATTTAAAAGCCTTTTAAATAACAGTCCTCCTTCCCTCCCAATTGTAATGCCCTTGGCTTTCATTTATTTTGTACTACGAGCTGAAAATGGACAAACCAACAGATCACTGACTATAGCAGCATTTGTGGACGGGGGGTGATGCATTGCTATTAAGAAGACTGCTGTCCAGAAATAAATCCAACTCTTCAAGAGCAAAGTTTCACAACTATACAGGATGTTGCCCACCCTCCTGATCACTGAAGTGCTCTTTGATTGTTTTCTCTGCAAGTTTTCTGGATAAGCTACCACACAAACAGGAACAGAATTGCAGTCCAACTATTCTGAGAATTCCCAGGGCATGAATGCAACCCTGCTTCACTCCTCCCTAGTTACCCAATGCTCAGCTCCCATTCTGTTGCTTTGATTACTCAACTTCTGCCCACTGGTCCTTACTCCACTAGGAGACAGCAGTGTTCATGCAGTGTTGTTTGCCATTCTCGGCTATAAAGAGGGCACCATCAACTCCATCTTTGGTTCAGGGCATCCAGCCTGACTGACAGTGGCTCTGAGATAGGTCAGCTATGATTAACCTTCTCACATAACAACATAAAACAGTACTGGCCCAGGGAATACAAGACATGAAACAATTTTACTTTTCATGTTGGGCCGGGCCTTCTCTGACAATATTTCACAGGTTTGTAACACCTTGATGAGGACTTTTTAGAGGTCCCAAAGTATAGCTCCCCAAGCAGCGTCTCAGACTTAGAGCTTAGGCCTCACTTTTTCTTCAGTCTTGCAAAAAGAAATCACTTTAGTTCCGATTTACTTAATCACAATAAACTGCAATTTACTTGTCATCTTTTAAGTAATATTAAATCAAACACTAAATATTGTTGAGAATACAATGATCAACTGCAGTCCAGGGTGTCAATTTGACTCTTCCCACTGTTACATCTACTGCATAAGTCTTAATCACACTACACTTTGACATCATTATTTAATTTGGGTATCATTTAACTTTATGCATATTCTTATGCCTTGGGTAACTAGCAATATGCTAACCCTGAATAAAATTTCTTTACATGTTTTAGCCTTTTTCCAAAACACAAGTAACTTATTTCTCTGATGCCTTAAAAGCACAAATGAGTTAGTTATCTAATGAGATAAATTAGTGTTTTTGTCAAAAATCTATATTCTTATTGTTGAAATATGTGTTAACATTTTCTTGCACATCAAAAGGACAATACTAGCAAGAGGCAAAAATTAATTTGCTGTGAAATTTGCAAATTTTCTTAAGAGGATCTGACAGAGGCAACAGCTTGATTAGGCAGGGGACCAGATTCTATACTGGGTCCATGGGGGTTGTGCAAAGATGGGGACAGACCACCAAAGTCTAATAAACCAGAAACAAACTTTATTCCGGGAAAAAAAATGAAAAATTAAAAAAAATAAATCTCCATGGGGCACAAAAAGCTTATCAGTTAGCTGAGACCACAGCCAGAGACGGATTTGTAAGGCTGTGTCAGGGGACAGATTTTGAACCCTCCCTTTTTATAGTAAGAAACAACAAGCATTAGGCAAATGAATTTTTACAATCTCAAGCGATTCAGACTTGGTGAATAGTACTAACTACGGGTTCTAGAAAATAGGGAAAACTTACACATTCCACCCCAAGCTCCCTTCTCCCTCCCACTAATGTGAGAAAACTCTGATTCAGATTAAGTATGACAGAGGTATAAAGCTCAGTTGTCGGTGGCTGATCCACAGCACACTCCCCAAGAATGATGCTCACATGATTAAACGCTTGGTGCAATTTTGGGAAGTAAAAGGAATGGTGATTTGAACATTTTTTCTGACACAAAACATGTTTCTGCCACAACACAATGTCTTAATTCAAGCTCACATTTTGGATCACTACTCTGATCAGCACGGCCCACAGAAACCTGGAAGAGCTTCCAACTACATATCACCAGAAGCTCAAACCAATGTTTTATGAAGAACAACCCCTTCACAATGACACCTCTGGACTCTGGGTAAATAACAATTCATTTCCTAACCTTGACTTCACAGTCCGGCCTTTCCACTTTCCTTCCTTCCTTTTTTCCTTCTTCCCAAACAAGTGACAAAGAAGCTGATTGAAGGGGTCCATTATGTATCAACTTAAAGAAAGGCAAAGTGATTGATGAGAACAGCAGTCACCTTCAGTGCTGGCTACTGCACCTGTATCCTTTCTGTCAAATGACCTGAAAATCCTGCTGACAGTTCAACATTCAGTACAAGGATATGCAGTACGGGACTACAGTTCTCAGTATTTTTATTTGCAATGAAGTCTGCAGGGTTATAATTTGAAAGCAAAAGTTAAATTTTCTATTTTGAGAAGCTTTATGCTGTCTTGCTAAACAAGTCCCTGACTGCCATGGAATGGGGCTCTGTACAAGTTCAGCCTCGTTGGAGCAGACAGAGCAGACAGCAGTGTGCCTGGTAACCTGGATGCTGCTTCCAGCTGTACTCTTTGCTCCTCACTAGAATCCACACTTAACTCAGTGGCATGCCTCTAATCAACACTGGATGGACTAGCGGCATTCCTGGTTCTCACTCTCTCTCTCTGTCTCTCTCTGGGGGGGGGGGGGCAGGGAGGAATCTAAAAAAAACAATTATTAACCAAAGTAGAAAAGAGCAGATACAACATCCCCAAAACATTAACACTTTACCTAAACAGCTTCTCGACTTTGGGATGCGCCAGAGAACAAACAACTACAGGAGTCTGCCCCCATGAAGGACTTCTGATATTTAAGGAGACTTCATCCAGGTGAAGTCAATCACAGGCTATGTTGCTCACAAGGCTTTGGGCAACAGTAGTGCATGGAGAGCCAGCCAAAGCTCAAAAGAAGCCCAGGCTGTGTGTGTGGACACAGCACCATTTCCTCTGGGCATTTATTACCTGTTAAAAACCAATCTTTTGGTGAGTGGCAGTTCAGGGTTTTTGAGAGCAAGCTGCAATATTTCTCCAGGTCTGTGGAGTCATAATTAAAGCTGAACTGAGCGGAATTGGAGAGGGAAGGTCAGCGAGGTGCCGTATGAGAGATGAGGCTGGGCTGATGGGCACCAAATGAACAAATTATGATGGGCCCCACTCAATGTGATGAGGTCAAATGCTTGTTTCTACCCACTGACAGTTCAATTTCCCTGAAATGTCTCCCGGTTCTCTATGAGCTAATTATGAATGAAAAGTTATCAACTGCCCACGCCAAAAGGGGCTTAAATACTATTTTGTGGAGTTCTTAATGTCAAAATATTGTTCAAAACAGCATGCTGTACCACTCCACATACAATGCCTGGGTTAATCTAAATACCAGGAAAACACTATCAATTTTCCTCAGGTTTCCCGGGATGTACACATGAACAAATTCTCCAGCACTTGTCAGTGGAACAACAAATGAAAAGATCACCTCTCGATAACCCTGCGCCATGCCCACAGCTCCTTTCCTCAGGCGGCAGCACTCCTAGCTCTGCTATCAGATGACACAAATCTACAAGTAACAGCCCTTTCTCCCCTTTTAGGAACCATCCTACCAGATTATAAACTTCCAGGAGTCAACACTTAGATCTGTTCCAGCCTAAGATTTACTGCACGGAACCAGCTCAAATGCAACGGACATAACCCAAGCTTCCGCGGAATCATGTTCCATGGTCTGTATTTATGATATTCTTTATACCTTTAAGCTTAAGTATCTATAATTTCTTTTTTGCATTCTGTGACAGGCGATAACTATATGACAGAATTTAGGGCTCAAATAATTAAAAACAAGTATATGGATTTAATTGTAATAGCATAAAAACAGCTTAAGATTCTGAGGTCCTACTATGTGCCAGCTACTATATGAGGCTATTGTAGAAGGATATCTAACATAGTAAGTAACTTGGAGTTTTCTAGCAAGTTACAGCACATATAAAAGCTTGGATCAGTGCCCCAATTCTAAAGACATATCACACAGGAAGAGAGTAACATGGCCTAGACAAAATATAGCATTAAGTTTGAGTTTTAAGAAAAACTGTAAAAAAAAAAATAATAATAAAAATAAAAAAGTAAATACATTGTAACTGAAAATTGTGTTGTATGTCATTTTTAAAAATTAACAATAGAGGAAATGGAGTTTTAGGATGTTCTTTAAAAGGAAAATAGGACCAAAATATAAGAAGTACTTGGCAGAGCTGGGCAGAAAAAGAGGATCAATTACAGCTCCACAGAGACCACTGGACATCAAGAAGAGAGTGGAAACATCTTATTTAAATACAGCCTTATACTTTCTGGCAACTTAGAAATAAAGAAACTTCATAGCACCAACCTTTGCTCCCACTGTTGAAAGAATATACTTAGGTATGCGGTGTCGATGTATATGATTCCTTAAGAAGCATTATTTGATAAATTTATGTTCAGTGATCACAGTTTAATTCGTTCATTAAGGGACCCTTTCCTGGAAGTTGATTTTTTTTCTAATTCTTACTGTAATTGCATTGTTCTGATCTTGTATTATAAAGGCAGCTGCTTGCCTATCATTTGTACTTTCCTCGTTAATCCTGACTCAGTGAATTAACCTTTAATTACAGCCGTTAAAATTGAAATGAGCCTCTTGTCTGGCTGGGGCTGCCCCCTTTCAGTGCAGGGTTCTGATGAAAAATTTTAGGGTCAATGAATATGTCCTATGTCATGTCTGATAGCTGCTGAAGACGTGAGGAGGTAAATGTTCCCTTAGAAAGATGTGCTCTCAATTTGCAGGAGCTCTCTGGTGACAGCAAAATAAACTCAAAATCCTATTTCCAGATTCTCAGTCTCTCATGATGTACTTTTAACCAAATCAGAGGGCATGTGAGAACATAGACCACAGGGTATAAAATATTCAACTAACCCCCAATAGTAATTTACTCTCTACCTTACAGTCTGAAATAGTACATGTTAAGTAATAAAAGGAACGCCAATGAGTACTATTTTCTTAAATTTTTTATAATTTATTTTGTGTGTATCTGTGCATGCACATGAACGTGCTATGGCATGATATATGTCAGGACAACTCGAGGGAGTTGGCCTTTCAAGCTTCCTCTCTCAACCATCATGTGAGTTCTGGGGACTGAACCCAGGTTGCTTTCACCCACTAACCATCCTGGCAGCCCCAGAGTTCTACTATTTTCTAGATATGCACTTGGTGGAAATAATTGACTGAGTGATGTCATACACGGACAGTAGGATTATTTACAGTGACTTCACTAGGAATGAATCCTAGGAAGCAAGAAGATGGCAAGGAGTAATTTCAATGGCTTAAAATGTGTCTAGTGAGCACCATTCTCGGTGAGTACCAGGGGTGGGAAGGCCATCATAAAGGCTCTGTCCTATCTTCTAGGGACTCAGACTCCAATTCTCATTATATTTTCTTTATATGATGTTTGCTGAAGTCATCTGAAACATCTTTATTTAATGTATTTAGACTTCCAAGCCTTAGAGCTGAAAAGGACCTGAGAAATGGTTGCTTCAGTTTCATAATGTCACAGATGAGGTTCTGAACTTATTCAACACTGATGATGGGTTTAAATTTACAAGCTACTCCACCAGATCATAATTCTATCAGAAATGTCATATGAATTTATATATTTAAAAACTTATTACGGAAAATTTCAAATGTACACAAAACAGAGAAGCTAATGTAATAAACAACTAATTCTTCAGTGAATTTCAGGTTATTTCCCTTTAGCACAAAGAGTGTGTGTGGGCTCCCATGCATGAGACCCTGGGTTAGACCCCCACCACAACAGGGAGGGAGGAAACGCACACCAAACATGGCACTATCTGCTTAGCCCGTCTAAGCCAATCTTTTATTCTACTTCTTAATTATTAAAAAACAATTTTTAGACATAATTTTACCAACGAACTTGGTCTGTAGATATAAAGAAAGTCCTAAGAAGCCTTAAAATACTATATTTCACATCCAAAACTAAAACCCAATTAATTCCTTAATTTCTTCTTCAACCAGTCAGCATTCACACTTCCTTGGCCACACATCCTCATGCAGCTGCCTTCTTGAATGGGCTCAGGAGGACACACACGTGGCACAGGGCTCTCTCCTTATCTCAAGCTTTCTTCCTGCGCCTTTCTGGAGTGGTTGTTTCTTTGAGCCATAGGGTGATACAGGTCTTTACTGCTACTCTAACATTCTGGGGAGGTATTTATAAACCCAGTAATGTAGAACAGCTGCAAACTTAGAGAAATAACCCTGATTGATAGGCTTATAAAAGATGGATGTAATTACATTCCTGAATGGTTTGAATAACAGTGTGTCTGATCTATTCCAAGATAAGTGGTTTTTACTTTTCTTTGATATTAGGGTCATATACCATACTTATCTATTTTTACTTCATGCTCTCTTATCTCTGGTAATAAATTAATTTCATAGTGTTAGTTGGGAATGTACCCTATAGTTGAATTCATTTTTATCTTTCTTGGAGAGGAAACAAAGTCTTCATGAATATAATAATAAAATATTTTTCAGACTTTCATGTTAAAAGACTTAATATTATTAAATAAGATTTATTTATTTATTTCTTCTTCTTATTGTTCTGTGTGTTTAGAAAACAAATTTGGCATGCTTTTAAAGAGAACAGTTACGTGACTGGCACACAACAGTATTTAACACGTGACTGGCCAGTGCACAGTCACCTATGACACTAAGGGAGAATAAGAATTCTTCTGGCAAATGGCAAAATTCAGCAGAAGCAGTGAGACTCGCACAGAATGCTGCCAGTTTTGGAAATAGAGAATAAATCTACCAGAAAGAAAAATATCTTGAGAACAAATTACATTTGTTCCCTCCCACTTCACACTGTAGTGTTTGTAGTTATAGTAAGTAAAAGCCAAAATCATAATCTTAAGAAAGCAGCAGGAGATAAGCAGAGAATTGTCTCAGCTCTGGCGATGATGACCTACAGCCAAGTGCAGAGGATGACGGGAGAAGAGGGAGAAACGCCCATGGCTTTCATTACTCTCAACTCCTCCATCCTTTATCTGTGCAGATGTGTGTGCCCTTCATGTTCTGTGCTCACTAGTAACTATAATTAACATCTCAGTGGAGCTCTACTATCACAAAAATCATTCTTTACCACTTAAGACTTAACCTGGGTTGGTTTGTGTGTGTGCGAGAGAGAGACTACGCGAGTGCGTATGTGTGTGTGACGTAAAGGGAGCAAAGGCACCTGCAGCTAAGCCTGATGACTCAAGTTATATCCGCAAGACCGACATAGTAAGAGAGAACCAACTCTTACTGAGTAACTCCCACAAGCTATGTAATAATGTAATTTTTAAAATAAAAGACTTAAATTGGCATGTGTTTGTTTGAACCAACTAAAATATTTTACAAAAGTATCTGTAACTCAAAATCAACTATAAACTTTTTCCTTTTTAAAAAGCAGCCCCTTATGTATCCATAGGGACGGGATATGAATGGGACCTAGACGCATGATGTGACAGACACAAAGAATAAATAAAAAGAAAGATTAAAGGAACTGATGAGAATGGCCTCTGCTAACAACAGAGCCTCTAAGGTAGATCAGAGGAAAAACAAACCCCAGGCCACAGCATGGCACACCTTTAAGTTTAACTCAAAATGGAATCAGTTCCCAACTGTAGAGGACTGAATAAAAGAACAAGACAGGATGTGGCTAGGCAGTGGAGGCACAAAATACTGTCAAACCTTAATTAAAAAATGTTTTCAATTTAAGCAGACCCAGGCCAGTGATTTTTCATTATTTTTACCACAGTTCCATGACTACTGACATTTTCATCAGAACAAATGAAGGGTTTTCCTCAAATTTAAAATGACAAAATTATTATAAAATTTGACTCATAATTTCTTTCTCTTCTAAACTCAAAATAATTTGATTTTAGCTGGACTGTCTCTTAGCTCAGGGCTTAAATATACCTTCACTTTAAAACAAAGTAAAAAGTGTATTTCTAAGAGTGCTTCTATCATACAGAGAGCAAACTCTGTCAGAGACACACCGCCACTTTTATGAACGCATACTCATGGAACCCCTGACACTCTGGTGGTATAAAGGGAGTGGAACACATGATCACAGCAATTTCAGGGATAGAAGGAGGAAGGAGAGAGGAGGAAGAGGAAGAGTGGACAGAAGGGAAAGTGAGATTCTGTAAGATCAAAACTAAAATCCTAAAGCAACTTCAGTCTTGATCACGATTATTATTATGCACAATTATCCTAATACCTCCATGTGCTGCTTTAACAGGTTTCAGGTGAACTGAGTCCTATTCTTCCTCCGTTCTAGCTTGCTTTTCTTTCATATTATTTTTATATTAATGACTGACCTCCAGAGTAAAGCAGGCTCTCTCTATTCTCATGCTAGGTTATAACAACACACAGTCAAGACCTCAGCCCCCATCATGGAGAGTACTAATCTCAGTAGATTAGATTTCCTATAGCAGAAAGCCATAAGCCTATTTGGTAGCTAAATTTTTATATTTCTTGCCTAACTATGATAAAAAGGATAACTTATGATAAAATGATAACTAATGATAAAAACTAACTTTAGAAGCTGTTTTTATATGTGCATGTGCGTGGTCTCCCCTGACCTCCACTCTGCTTGCTAAAATTCAAGTGTTATCTCTAGGTTCCCTTTTTCACACACTTGGGGAGGAGACATTAGCTGCATGGCTCCTTAGGCATGCCATCAAATTTAACATCATCTTTTCTGGAAATTCCACCCTAACCACGTACAATAGGTGCAGATGCTGGTTTGCCACTATTGCTGCCATTGTTTGCACCAGAGCATCAAGGAAGATGAGAAAGAGGGCCCACATGCAGAGTCAAAGACAGTTGTAAAAAGTAGTCTTCCATATTGTGTTTGAGAGCAAAAGGAGTTCAGACATCTCAACTTTTAACCTGTGTTAAAGGCTGAAAACCACAGCAGGGATGTAGGGCTCAGTAAATATCAATACTGTTTAGACTATGAGAAAAATAACAACACATAATGGCAATTACAGCTATAGAATTTCTATAAGCAAGATTATGCCATAAAAATAAGAGAACTTGCCTTTAGGGCAAATTTTCTTCTTTTTCACATTCCACTGTAAACACTGCCAAGACAGGAATCTCGCCTGCTCTGCTTACCACTTAGCCTGGGTCTGAATAAACAAAACAGGAGTAACAAGGAGTTGGCCTCCCACTCGGTCCCTAGAAAGATTGGCTCCTGAGAGGTCACTTCTAAATGTGTTGATCACCCAAATTATACCAGGAATTGTGTAGGCCCTTTGGGTCCAAACCTGTGCATTTGTGTCATGGCAGTGAGTCATGAGAGGCACCTAGACAGCTTACACTAGGAGGTAACTCAGGGCAGGGCCTGGCCCAGCCTGAACAACTCCTTTGAGCTCTGAGGCACTTTACAGAAACCTCACCTTTAGGGAGCAGGGAAGGCTGCAGATGACGCACAGAGCAGCAGTTTCACCCTGCCCATATAATGAAGCCTCAAGTAAAAAACTCGGAAACACCAAAGTTCAGTGAGCGTCCCTGGTCAGTAACACTCTGCATAGTGCCACATCCTGATGTCACCCAGGGTGTGCATCTGGAACTCAGAATTCACGCTTAATCCTACGTATAGTGCTTTCCTAAGTTCTGTGAGTTTTTAACAAATTACTACGCCTGAGGGTGGTTTGGGAGAAACCCTTCAAGTGGATGTGGCATCAGAGATCTTGAGCCAATTCAGGACTCTACAGAAGGACTGTGTCTATTTTATCTTGATTTTGGTCAACTCCAAAGTAGCAGATTTTAACAAATCAGCATACAATACATATTCTCATCAGCTCTGGTGCTTCTTTCATGGACTATTGTGAATTTCTCTTCCACAATATACTATATTTTTAGTCTCTACTTATCAACGTTCTTAATGAGCCATATTGCACTATCCTAAATTAATTTTATAGGACAAAGAGCTTTCAGGTCACACCTGTTTTTTATGGTCACACAGATTCCCTGCTGTGCAGTGCTGAGGTGTCAGGTGTCCTTTGCCAGTTGGAGTGCCTGTAACACCCCTCAGCATTCTCTGTCACCCCAGCATCTCACATACTGCTGCTTTATCTGTGCCAGGCCAAGAAAGATTAAAAAGCATCAAGCTAAGAGACTGGTTCTACAATGCATCTCCAGCGTACTTTCCTGGCAGAGTTGGTTACTCTAACCCGCACAAACTGTGTATTAGGCACCCAGAAGTACTGTTTTTGCAATCCTGAGTCCCTTCATTTTTCAAGTCTCCAGATACAGTTTTTTCTACTAAAGATTCATTTTTTTTTCTCTCCTTTTTATTGTTTTTTTTTTTTTTCCAGACAGGGTTTCTCTGTAGCTTTGGAGTCTGTCCTGGAACTCATTTGGTAGACCAGACTGGCCTTGAACTCACGGAGATCCACCTGTCTCTACCTCCCAAGTGCTGGGATTAAAGACATGTACCAAACAGATGTCATTCTTTTAACCCACCACAAAATCTTATTCAGGACTCAGCTCCTGGTCCCATGTGTGAATTTTAGAAAGATTTACTTTTAAAATTATGTGTATGTGTGTGTCTGTATGTGGGTATGTGTGTGCAGATGCCAGAGGAGGCCAGAGGCATGAGACCTTCCCAGAGCTAGAGCTGTAGGTGGTTGTGAGCTGCCCAATATGGGTGCTAGGAACTGAACCCAAGTGTCCTGTGAGAGCAGTTATGTGCATTTAACTGCTGAACCAACTCTCCAGCCACCTCCACATTAATTTTCCCCTATGAGCTCTGTCATTTCATTTCTGCTCTCACTCTTTCTCCAGGTTTTCCCTTCGATAATTCTTTTCTTTCCCAGTTCTTGAGATCCAAATCAGAACCGTGAGCAAGCTTAGGCAAGTGCTCGACCACTGAGCCACATTCCCAGCCCCACTGTTGATCTTACAGCATGAACCCTGGCACTCCATCTTCATTAGTCTAGTTTCATTCCAAAATTAGTGCCTACGTAGGCTTTTCAACATCTCTACCTTAAACCACGGGCTGTATCCTGATGGCTTTGGGGCATGGACATGTGTGACTGGGTGTGCATGTTGACTTTTAAATAGCTGCTCTTGAGTTTTCTTTGAAATCCCAAATGGATGTTTCCTCCTTTCTTACTATAAGTTTCCAGCTCGAAGTTCCACAAATAGCTCAAAGGTGGTATGTTACAAACTAAATTCCAATGCTAGTGTCTTCTACTATTTCTCCTCCCTGTCTCTTGACAGACCACATCCTGCTATTTGGATAGTCAACAGAAACCGCTAAGCCCTTTCCTGACTTTTGTTGTCCAGTTTTCTTCCACATATCTTTATAGAACAAAGATTTGACTGCCTTAAAAATTCTCTCTTTTCTCAGATTTATTTACTTCTATTGTATGTGTATGGGTGTTTTCCCTGCATATATATCTCTGTATCATCTGTGTGCACTGCTTACAGAATCCCCTGGAACAGGAGTTACTGAAGGCTGTAAGCCATCATGATGGGAACAGAACCAGGTCTCTGCAACCCCTGAACCATCTCTCCAGTCCCTTAAAAATTCTTACATTTCTTTCAAAGTCTTTACAAAATGGCTTCTAAACACTTACCAGTGTCCTCTGTGGCTACTTCTCTCTCACACAATTCACAGAATTTCTGTACTAGCTACATATAGCTGCACAATTTATTACAAATATGATACATGCATCTTTTCTTTTTGATTTTGCTATGCCCTGCACACAAACTACTTAGCTCCTTTCCCTCTTACTGGTGAGCACAGTAACACTACTTATGTTTTGTTTTACCAACAGTGCCACCTCCAGTGTTTTCCACACATATAAAATAATAACGCACGTGTGGGAAATGTCCTTGCAGCTGGTGAACATCAGATGTAAATACAAGTCAGCTTCAGGCCAGGAATGAGGTCTAGCGTAGGCATAGATGAGAGCACACTGCAGAGTTGTACCATTTTATTCACGGTCCTGGAGGAACTGCCTCTCTTTTAACCTTTTCTTTGCATTTCTCTTTCTAAGTATTTTACATTTGGGCTGTAAATTGTAGTAATAATTATCAACTATAAATTAAAGAGCAAATATTATAGCAAAATGGTTCACTGGTTAAGAACAGTTTTTGCTCAGTTTCCAGCACCCATGCTCACACCCTCCCGGACTCTAGAACCAGGAATCAAGTACCCTCTTCTGGCCTCCAAAGGCACCTGAACTCCCACAGAGACAGACATAAATATATATTTTTTAAAAATTCTTATAAAATGAATTTCTAAGAATAGTTTCATACTACATATTCTCTAGAACTTTACTTAATACTACTTTGGAAATTTATCTTTGTTGAGCATGTATTTATACTGTTCCTTTTTAAAAGCTGGCAGTGGCTCAGTGTATACATAAGTCACGATCCACTCATTCATCCCAGAGAAAGGCATTTGGTTTGTGTCCAACTTTTGCCTCCTACAACTCGTCAATGAACAGCACCACACATGACTTCATGTGGCCACATGGATGGGGCACCAGGAGGATGAGCAGAGTCAATTTGACAGAATGAGTCCACACTATTGTTAGAAGTGTGCTTTTACTAATATGAATCCCTATCAGCTACACATCCCTTTTTTTAAAAAAATATTTATTTATTTATTTATTTATTTATTTATTTATTTATTTATTTATTATGTATACAATATTCTGTGTGCATGTCTGCAGGCCAGAAGAGGGCACCAGACCTCTTTACAGATGGTTGTGAGCCACCATGTGGTTGCTGGGGATTGAACTCAGGACCTTTGGAAGAGCAGGCAATGCTCTTAACCTCTGAGCCATCTCTCCAGCCCCCACATCCCTTTTTTTTTACCCCCACACATACTGTTTAGAGTTCTCGATTTTTAGAGAAACCAACTTTAACAAAAAGCTTCCTATAACATAGGTGAAAAAAAAAACATACGCTCATAACCGCTCAGCAACTTAGAAGTTCTCATATTCTAGACTTGATTTGAGCTAGGTCAATGTAATTTACAGAACTAGCAGAATACAAGGGGTGAAAACACCTGATTGCTTGGCTCATCATCAGAAGAATGAGTTATCAGGTTCTAAACCAGCCAGGACAGAAGCACTCAGTTAGCATCGCTTCTCAGGGGAACCCGTGAGCAGACCAGCACAACAGTGGAACAGGCTTAGCAGACATGGAGGCTTGGTCATTGCAAGGCACAAAGATTGTTGAGAGGTGAGGGTTTAAGAGCAAGCAAACAGCCCTGAGTTACAGCTGCTAAGGTTAGAAGAATGAGCCACAACAACTCCCTGATCTGACAGAGGAAACTGCAGCAGGGAGATGGCCTGGCATGTGGGTATTTCTTTTCAGTTCACAGAGTGCAGATGTCTTTTTTTAACACCGAGTCTTACACAGAGACGAGGCATACTCAAGTGTTAAAAAACCACGGGCCTTGTACGTTCATTATGGGTGCTGTGATATGGTAGATTGCCTGAAAACTTCATAACCCAGAAAAGGTGTTTCCATAAAAATACAATCTCAACCACCAGCTGACTAATCAATAAACATTAAAGTTGAGAAGAAACATAAAAATTGCAATGAATGAGCCAAGGCCATGGTGACATCATTGATCAGATAAAATAGAAATTTCCTAAAATAGTTTAAAAAGTAATGGTGTGTTTGTGTGGTGTGCACGTGTTCATGTGCAGGTACATATATGTGCGTGTGGAGGCAGGGGGTTGACATTGGGTGTCTTCTCCACAGAACCTGGACCTCACTGACTCAGCAACCTCCAGTGCTGGGCTTACAGGCTGTGCTGCTGTGCCTGGTTTCTACATGGAATCTGGGATCCCAACTCAAGTCTTCACACTTGCAAGACAAATACTTCATTGACTGAGCTGTCCTCCTATCAGCTCAGTGACTTTAACTTTGTCTTTATAGCAAATTATGTGAACCAGATGAACAAGGCCATCTAGATTACAGAGACTGAAGTTCTACTCCAACAATCTAGAGGTATTAAAATTTTGTTCATATTTTTCTTACATACAATATTATCTCTCTCCTTCATTCTCTGCATCTCATAAGAACTCTAATATGCAGAAGACTGCTCCATCTGTGTTGTCAGGACTTGATTTAAGCTCGCAGTTTAACAATAATCAAGTGAAAACATCCACTGGATTAAACAGTTTGTCACTGAAATATCATAAGCAAGATCTAAAATGCTCTTTATTTAGGAGCCATCTGTTGGCCAACTCCAAGTTGTCTCATGTAAGGCTGAAACAAATGCTATGTTTACACCCTGTCTCCACCAGACTGCCAAAGGAAAGCCTTTGCCTTACAGTTGCGCTCAATTGGCCTTACTAAAAACATGATCCACAGGGTTGGG
This sequence comes from Microtus ochrogaster, assembly GCF_000317375.1. Lineage (NCBI taxonomy): Eukaryota > Metazoa > Chordata > Mammalia > Rodentia > Cricetidae > Microtus > Microtus ochrogaster. Next base: position 6,045,476 of record NC_022021.1, read on the forward strand.
ACTAACAGTTGAGTTCCTACTTTTCTATCCCTTTCTTTTTATAAAATGTGTGTGGGTGATTTGCCTGCATGTCTGTGTGCCAGCTCATGCAGTAATGATGGAGGTCAGAAGAAGACATCAGATCCCTTGAAAATGGAGCTATAGACTCTTGCTAGCAGCCATCTGAGTGCTAAAGATTGAATCTGGGTCCTGTGGAAGACAAGTCATTGCTCTTAACCACTGAGCCATCTCTCCACCCCGCCCTTTTTTGAAATAGGATCTCACTGTGTAGTCTAGGCTAGCCTTAAACATTGCAATTTCCCTGCCTTAGCATTCCACTTAACCATCACGCCCAGGTCTGCAGGGATTTTTCATTAGAAAAATATTTGGTGTGAAAAATTGTTCTTTGGGTTTCTGTGCATATATTTTGGTTGACTGCAAGAAACAAAATCCACCAGATATGCAAGGAAACAATTCAGTGGACTAAAATAAAGAACCACCTATGAACAAGAAAGCTATACATATACTAAAGAAAAGTTTCATCTATTTGTTTTACAAACCTGTTTTATGATCCCACTGTAACTACCTTTACTGCTTCAAAACTGCTTGTTAGATTTACATATACTTAGAATAGTAGAGTCAAAAACAAACACGGAGGCCTGTCCTACTGTCAACAGTCTCACTCAGTTAGCTAGCTAGTCATGGTAGTCCAGACAGACAGACAGACAGACAGACAGACAGACAGACAGACAGACAGACAGCCGTGAGCTGTGCTGCAAACATCCTAATCATTTGCAGATGCCCTTTCCATGATTGCTTTAAAAGTACTGTTTTAAGCCGGGCGATGGTGGCGTACGCCTTTAATCCCAGCACTTGGGAGGCAGAGGCAGGCGGATCTCTGTGAGTTCGAGACCAGCCTGGTCTACAGAGCTAGTTCCAGGACAGGCTCCAAAGCCACAGAGAAACCCTGTCTCAAAAAAACCAAAAAAAAAAAAAAGTACTGTTTTGGACAATATATGTGTTACAGCTTGATTAAATTAAAATATGAAAAGTATACAAAACAGAAATTCATAATAACATAATTAAGAAAATTAACATAGGATAGGGTCATTTCAGGTTCCCTATCCTATCTTGCATATCACCATAGAACCTTCATCTGGTGATGGATGGAGATAGAGACATAGACCCACACTGGAGCACTGGACTGAGCTCTCAAGGTCCCAATGAGGAGCAGAAGGAGGGAGAACATGAGCAAAGAAGTCGGGACCTCGAGGGGTGCACCCACCCACTGAGACAGTGGGGCTGATCTATTGGGAGCTCACCAAGGCCAGCTGGACTGTGACTGAAAAAGCATGGGATATAACTGGACTCTCTGAACATGGCGAACAATGAGGACTGATGAGAAGCCAAGGACAATGGCAAGGGGTTTTGATCCTACGTAATGTGCTGGCTTTGTGGGTGCCTAGCCAGTTTGGATGTTCACCTTCCAAGATATGAACGGAGGGGGGAGGACCGAAGACTTACCACAGGGCAGGGAACCCTGACTGCTCTTTGGACTGGAGAGGGAGGGGGAGAGGAGTGCGGGGAGGGGGAGAAGGGTGGGAGGAGGGGGAGGGAAATGGGAGGCTGGGAGGAGGTGGAAACTTGTTTTTTTTTTCTTCCTTTTCTCAATAAAAAAATTAACATAATGATGTTTTTTCAGCCTTTTATTTTCCCAAAATTATACCACTGTATAATTTTGCAAAAACTGAGACCTATATATGCTACTGGATCTGTGTTTTTCCCTTCACATTAGAACATATTTTATTGATTATAAAAATTTTCTTAAATTATTTTAGTCATATTTTATATAACCATTAATTATTGGGTCATTAGAGAAGGTGGTTTACAAACATGCATATCAATCTCTGCATTTCTTATTATTTCCTCACAAGCAGTTTACTGAGTGGAAGAGGAAGTATTTTGATGACTCTGCTAAGGGCAGACATGATATCATCTGGAAGGACGCACTTAATGTATCGTGAATGAGCTGGTAACAAAATGCCCATTTCACTGTCTCCTCACCAACAGACATTGAATTTTGCAGTATTTTGCTAATGCTAGGCAACATGGTTCTTTAGATTTACATTTATTCATTAATACGACTGCACATTTTCATCCATCCATTATCATCTGTATTTCCTCTTGAATTTATAACCCATTTTTATCATCTACTTCAAAAATGTTTTACTAGAGTAAAATATACACACAGAAAAGCATGTTTTAAGTGCACAGCTGTTCAATGATTTTCCCTCCTAAATGGAACACACCCACACAAAAGCACCCATCAGAAGACAGAACGTGAGCAGTACCCAGGGCTCCTACATGCCCCTTACACACACACTTAACTCCCTCCTAAAAGTAACCTCTGCTATGAAGCCTAATGAGTTTTGCCTGGCTTGGTGCTCCTCCCCGTTTTTGTACCAAATAGTTCTACTGTCTGAAAGACTGGGCATGGTACAGTTATAATCCCAGGACTTGCAAGGCAGTGGCAGCTCGAGATCAGTCTGAGCTACAGAAGGAGAACTTGTCACAAAACAAATAACAAAAATCTCAAAACCAAGCAAACAAAGGATACACTGAATTAAATGAAAAGAGTTAAATATAGAAAAATACAAACACACACATAGATTAATGAGTGAAAACTGATAACTCTGCAAGCAGCTATACAGAGAAACTATTGTGTGAGGATGCATCCTCATTTTAACTGAAGAAATCCAAATGAACAAAAAAAACCCATACCAAGTTGTGCAAGTATGCTCTCAAGTCATATGCATGCCCACACTCAGAGAGAGAGACAGAGACAGAGACAGAGAGACAGAGAGAGTTAGTTTACTGAATGATGCAATGTGCCAATCTCTGCTCTAATGCAATCTCACAATTCAGGAAGACACCATCACCACAGGACACAGAAGTATAGAGGTGCTATTTCCCAGACTGTAACAGTCACAAAGACTTGTGCACTGTGCATCTGGTGTGTCTAAGTGCAGGTTGTTATCTACCCTACCTTACAGCCCAGTGAGTTTTGGGAGCCTAAATGGTTCACTATAGATTTTCTGATCACCACTTCTCTTTAGAGGCTAACACAAATGCTCAATAAATATTTATTACTTGAGTAAATGAAAGACGTCACTGCCAATTTTCAATGCTTTCCAATCCTTTTAAATATGCTTTAATGTGTTCTTTCCTTTAGAAAGAAAAGCATCCTGCAACTCAAAACACCACTTACTCATTTCTCAGTGGCTAAGAGAAAAATCTCATTCTGTACTTGAACAGATTAGTGCAGCTTACTAGTTTTCAGCAGTGCTTTATGTGAGCTCACCAAGAAGGAACAGATAGCCCAGACTGGTGTAGCATGTTTATACTGAAGGAGAAACCCCTGGAATGATATACAAGGCTCTTTCAATAGAAGCTGCTCCATGTTTTCCAAGCAGCTCAGATCAGCAGTATGCAACCTATAGCAGCTCCCTGACCACTGAATCCACAGATCAATTCCCAGATATGTCTGCTCATCAAAGCTCACCAACTGGACTAGCTCAACAAAAGGTCAGTCATAGCAACAGACTATACATCCTAAGTATCATGTCTGACTCAAAGTGAAAGGTTGGTGGACATAAGATGCTAACATACAGAAAAATTATTGCAGCTTCAGACATGGACAGATTGACAGTTTTGATGTTATTATGTGTTAGGCAGAATTCTCACCCCATTAAAGTTATACCCCCCAAAAACACAATTTTTTGAGATACCAGCATATATAAATAAATCTGTAAAGATAACACAAAGAGAAACATGATCCAGGGCTTTTAAAATAAAAATAATAGTAAACTTTTAGTAGCCATGTGGTGAGAACAGAAGAATTGTGGGTTAATATACACAATAATTGACTTTATTCTCAGCCTCGACTGCAGAGAAGTCTTCCTTCGTGTAGGAAATATAATAATGAATAATGAAATTATTTAACAATGCACTATGTGTGTCTGTGTGTGTGTCAGTGTGTGCATCACACTTTGCATCGTCACTGATGACTGGCACTCCTTGTCTATACACTACCTCGACATGACAAAGAATCCCTCTATGCTACAGACATAGGGCAGTGAAAAAATGTACACATCCTATCATAAGTAAAGGTAACTAGTCAGCAGAAGTAAGTTGAGAAGATAACAGTTGGATAAATTTAAAACTCATTACAAAATTAAAAGGTCTAAATCAGACTTTTGTTAGAAGAGGATCTACTGAAGACTACGAATTCATATTAATTCTTGGCTTTTTTCATGAGAGAGGTGGTATGTACCATATGATCACTTACATTGATAACTGATGAAGAAGCTGACAAGTTTAGACCTTCAAGATCAGCTACCAAGCTTGGAGAAAGGGCTGGTGGAGGAAGGGCAACTGGGGTGGACGTTGAGTTAACTGGAAGAAAAGGCCCAAATAAGTAAGTGTGAATGAAAATTTAACTCATATTAATAAAAGCAACATTTTATTTTGTTAGTAAATCTAACTAAATTACTTTGATTAACGAATGTATGACAACTCTATTTAATATTCTGATTTAGTCAAGTTATTATCAAGTCACAAAGTGATTAGCCTGAGCTTTCAGAACATAATGGCAAACCAATATCAGAATAAGGTATAAATATCTTGAACAATAGTTTTTGAAAATTTGTATCTCTAACATTTATCACCCAGAACTTCACATAAACAAAGTGGTTAAGACACGTTTTCCACATTAATGTAAAGAATAGCACAAAGAGTGATTTCAGAAGGGGACAACAGGGATGGGGGAATATGGGAGACTAGGAGGTGAACAGAATTGGGATAAATGATGTAATACCCCAAAGATTCAATAAAGAAGTTTAAAACACACACAGAGAGCCATTTCCAGCTGCATCACACTTTTGAGACAGGGTTTCTCTGTGCATCAACCTTGGCTGTCCTGAAACTCATTCTGTAGACAAGGCTGGCCTTAAACTCACTGAGGTCCACCTGCCTCTGCCTCCCGAGTGCTGGAAAGTATCATGTACCTCGAGTGACTTTTGTTATGGCATTTTCATTGACATATGATATGCTTCGATCATATTACCTTCACTTACCTGCCCCCCATCCCTTTTTTCCTCCTGTAGTATTCTGTCTACTCTCTTGATCTCCTACCACCCAGATGCCACCAGAAACAAAACACACAAGGCTTGTGTGCAATTCCACCTTATTTAACATAACTTCTAGTTCCATCAATGCGACATACACCCTGCATCTGCTTCAACAACCACAGCAACATCTGATCATAACAAACCTTATTATCTTTGCTAATATGGCCAAACATGTTCAATTTCTCTATAGTAAGTGTTTTTATGTATTACACGCTTCTATTTTTCTCTATGAAGTATTTTCTGTGGCTGTTACAATAGACAGTGTAAACAGAATGGATCTATGACAAAATGAGGTAACCCCCAAACAACTCACCCTCCACACAGGAAAAATATACTGAAATACAAGCAGTTTAACATTCATGAACTCTTATTTCCAACTGCTCTCCTAGTACAGAATCGACCTTGCAACAAAATTCACAGCACTACCCAGCTCCCACCACACTGAATAATTTAAGAGTGGCGACTATGTATTCTTAGGTTAGCAAAGTTATAGGTGTCTGCATTCTTAAAAATATATTTGTTTGAATTGAGACTTTTTGGAGAAGATGGTTCTGGCTTTCCTGAACCACTCTCTGTTCCCTCCTGAGTTAGCTGTCAGTCCCCACAGTCAGGGTCTCACAATGTGGATGCTGTGAGACAGGATCATTATTTAGCAATGCAAGGACAAATCCCTGGAGTAGAATGGGTCTAATACACTTCATTTGTGGCTCTACTCACATGACACAGAACTGACATGCTGAACCAATAAAAGGCACTGATACCACTGGCTGGAAAATTCCCACCTTTCCTGACCTTTACAACAGATGCTTCTAAAATCTAAATGGACATGAGAGGTACTATACGAGTACAGAACACAGGGAAGTCCCGGTACTTACAGTCGTCTAGATCTAGAAGGAAAACGTCTTTGGGGGGAGGATGTCTTTCTTGCTGGGGTTTTCTCTCTTTTGCCTGTAAAATATAAAAACTTCAACTTATTTCAGATCTTGTCTAAAGCCATGAAGTGTTCTTACCACTACAAAACAAGCATACTTTTGCTTCTTAGAAACAAAACACACTTGAAACTTCTGTATGGTGACACCAACACTTTAGTCCTAAATCAAAATTTCTGTGCTAGCATACTGTATTTCTTACTCATCACACAAACTACTAATTAAAATACTTTGTGTTTAAGGACTATAAAAGACCTTTAGAAGAAAATTTAAAAGCAATAATTACATTTTTGTTAGATAAAAATACAATGTGTTTCTTATTAGAAAGTGAATAAACATTCTTAGAAATAATTGTTAAACAGATTTACTTAAGAAAAAGGAATATTCAAACAATACATGGCTAGCGCTGATGTCCTCAGGCTTGGACAGGCTGGACTGCTCAGAGGAGTTTGCAGAGGCAGTGACCTAGATCCTCTGCACTCCTATACCAGCTTGCGTCAGAGGGCTTCACCTTCAGCTTTTGCTCTTTAGTATGGAAAACAACTTGCTCACTTTCCTAAGCATTTTATAGATAGTAAATATTTAAACACACCCACCTAAATTTAGGGTTCCTCCAGGGCAAACTGGCTTAGTCACTGTTTGTGAGATTTCCCACCATGGAGAGCATACAATGGCTCATGCGAGGACTACCAGTCTTAATTAATATAATGGTATAACTGGGTCGGAGAAATGGCTGTTTGTACAGCACTTGCTGTAAAAACCTAAGGACCTGAACTGGGATCCTGACGTCCATGTCAGAGTCATGGATGTTGGGAAGGTGGAGACAGCAGGATTTCTGGCTAGCCACTCAAGTTTAATTAGTTTTGGTGTAAACAATGTTTCAAACATTTCAGGGTTGGGGGGTGGGGAGTAACTGAGACAGACACTAGATGCTTATCTCTGGCTTCTACACACATAAAGAAGGAAATGTACATCTACACGCACAGAGTACACAAATACACATACACAAACACACACACACACACCTGCCCCACTGTGCATAATTAAGAACATCTGAATAGCACAGTAAACAAAAAAGGTCAACAAAGAATAGTGCATTAAACGACATTATCTGTATCAATGTTGCTTAATCTGTCTACCTTTTCTTTTTAAAAATTCTCAAATTCAAAATAAAACTTTTTTTCACTTCTTTTTGTTCATTCATTCATTTAACAAATATATATATAGAATTTTAAATCTGTACTCAACAATGACAAAGTCCCCACTCTCCAATAACAGAATTTAAAACTTATTAGCATAAATCATTGTGTCACTGAAGCACAGGCGCACTTGAGTACTGTGCACACACATGAACACCAGCTCCACAGAAGAGGATGCTGCGGTGGTGGGGTGCAGCGAGGGCTCAGTGCACTGCTCTCACAAAGGACCTGAGTTCAGTTCCTAGCACACACACCAGCAGTTCACAACCACCTGGAATTCCAGATGTGGTATCCTTCACCCTCTTGTGGCTTCTTCAGCCCGAGTGCATGTGTGCGCACATATACAGACACACGGACTACAGAGACAGACAGACACACACTCAGAGAAGCACCTGGGAAATAACATTTTCACATGACTGAGTTCTACATGTAGTCTCTTTATGCTAGCATTCAGAGAACTGTCCAAGAATTATATAAAAATACACATTAAAGCCAAAAATGATTACAACTAAAAAAAGAAATAAAAACAGTATTGTTTCTATCCTCCTGCAAACACAAAGCATCAGCCCCCTGTCAAGCCTGAAGGAAAAGGAAAAGAAATGTTAGTTGAGACTGAAATTTCAGTTACAAGTAAATGAAAGCAGATTCAGAATGAAAATGCCCATTACTACTGGACTTTGCCCTTGAATAAAAACCTAACTCAAAGGTTATCAGCATGTTGTACACAATGGGTGTAGCTTCCTGCCAGCTACAACAAGGCTGCCTTCATCAGAGTGCAAGCTCCCCACCTGAAAATTAGAAACCTATCAAACAAATAAATAAATAAAGTTAGAGCGGAAGGCAAATCTACACCCTACTTCTCAACCAAGAATGTGTACCATCAGAGGAGAGCTGTATGTGAATCTGGGCTCATCTCTTACCAGAGCCTAGAACAGACAGACAACAGGCACTAAAAAGGACAGAATGCCATTGACATTCTGAGAAGAACAAGTAAGCAGTGACTGCAATACGACATTAGCAATAGGTGACGGTCATTTCCACCACGTTGGAAAAGCCTTGCATTCCGAATCAAAGCTATAAAATGCTTCATGATATGCAAGCATGCTTCTCCTACATTATATTTCATTTTTCATTTTAAAAAATCCATAGTAAGTTCACAACATTTTCATACTTAAAGGGTCTACTATAAAAATAAAATCTGAATTCTAAACAAAGAAGTTAAGAGCCCTATCCCATCAAACATTTCTCCATTTGCAATTCATCTTGGTAATAGAGACAGAACCTGGGCAGACACATATAGGACTTGAGGCAGGAGATTTTTCTTGCTCAATGCATAATTCATGTGCTCCGCCTGCAAAGTGTGTAAAATGAGGATTTCACACCGCGGCATGAGCCACGGAGCTGCGGAGAAAAGGCAGATGAAATCATATTTTACTGTGTGAATTTTATTTCTTAGCCTCCCAATATTTATACAAAACCACCATTGACAAACCAAACACACTGACAGATCACCCACTGTTTCCATTGTGTTACTGCTTGAGAGGAGATCAAGCAGAAAGATAGACAATTTGTTTTTGTATATTTTTCTTAAATAGAGGATTAGGTTTTTAACAGCTGAGTGACTGTATTTGACTTTTATAAGGACAACAGTTACTGATCTTAAGATCTTGCTGCAAAAAATATCTATTTATCAATTCGCTGCCTTCAAATCGCCACCTTGTTTCTATGGCATTCGATTATACACCTCAAGACAGGAACATTTTCAAAATGGAATTAAAAGTCACAAGGTTAGGAAACTAACTTCTAGTCAATATATTCATTTAAAAATAAAGAATCTTAAGTCCTAAACACAAACAAAAATATGTAACAATATCTCTGTAAAGATTTTTCATGCATTATGAACATCTATTTGCATACCGATTGCAGAAAAGCTAAGTAGATAAAAGACCTGACGTGATAAGCAGCAGATATGCTTCTATTGCACAGAGGTTGCATAAACAGTAAGAAAAGTTTACCAAACACCCACTGTTCTAAAAATCTGGAGCAAATAAATGCTAATGAGCAATACAAGGGGGTCTAATAACCCTTCCTCAGCAGAAAACTGCCTGCTTCCTTATGCAGGACTGCCTGCTTGACGGTTTCCCTTTGTTTTAAAATCTCAAGTGAAATTTCTTTCCTGGAGAATTTAAAGTATGAACTAAACAGAGAAGGACAAACATTGAAAGACACAAAGCTTTGAATATTTATAATAAAAATTGACATTCAATCGTCACACAAGCTAAGGATTTCAAGCCCTGTAAACACCCGTGAGCAGACAGTCCTTCCTTCTCAAAGCACAGAAATCAGCCTGAAATGGTTCCATTGGTGCGTTTGCAGGGTTCTGAGGTCACTAGAGGAGGTCATCAGTGTCACAATACCTCCCACAGAGGGACAGCAAAAGTTCTAAGATACATAAGACCTGATATAGTTATAGCCATCTCAGACATCGCTGGCATGATGTCTGATTCCAGTGCTTTTCTACAGCTAGTTCATACATTAATCTCATGACCCAGACACAAAAATATTCTTAACATCTATTAAGTGCTACACTCAAGAACACCAAATACTTCACACTTACATCACACTGATAGACTACTAGGCCTTAAGTATGCTGTATATAATTACCATTGTTAACACAGAACCAGAGTGATCTGTCAGCTAAGGCAGTGCTGCTTGTGCAAGCATGAAGACTTGAATTTTGATCCTTAGCACTCACATAAAAAGCCCAGGCACTACCCTTGACTGGAATGCAGCATTTAGGAGGCAGACACAGGCCAAAACCCAGTGGTCGGTCACTGGACAGCTAATCTAGCCAAGCACAGGAAATACAGGTTCAGTGACAAGTCTTGTCTCAAACACTAAGGTGGAAAATGACTGAGGAAGATAACTGACATCAACCTCTGGCTTCTACACACGTGCACACACATACGCTGCAGTCATGCCAGCATGCACACAGCCGTCACACAATTCCACAGACAAAACAATGTTAATGTGTCTAAAGAAACATTATAGTCATGACTTCAGATCACCATGATACTCACTGATATCTCCATCTGTAAGAGCTGAGGCACACACCAGAGATCCCAACTAATGTGTCATGACCTTATGTTACCAAAAAAACCCAAAAAAACCCCAAGATGCAGAGATACAAATGAGAATCACTTCCTCACACAATGTCTGCATTGCTAAGTCTTCTCTCTAATCTTCCAGATATTTTCCTTCACATTGTATAAAGTATGTAAAAGTGCTTAAAATATGAACTATTCAAGGTGATTTTGTGGGGCTGGAGAAGGTTCAGGGACTTAGAGCACTGGCTGTTCCTGCAGAGGACCTGGGTTCAGTCCCACACAGCTGCTCACAAGTGACTGATACTCCAGTTCCCAGGAATTCCTACTCCTTCTTATGGCCAGTGTGGACATGCACACATTACATGCAGGTGAGCACTATACAAAATAAAAATAAATATAAAAAGGCAATTTTGTTATAGGCATTACTTGGGACAAAAGAATTACTTTGCAGAGATGACGATACTCCAAACTCTTCTCGGACACATTTCAAAGTACATCCATAAAGTAATTAAATCTGAGACAAGATCATGTCCTAAGGCCATCACTGATCACAATGCAGTATCATCCAGGACAGCACCCTCCCTCCGGACAGTACCATTTCAGTTCCCGGCAGTCACCGTCCAGTAGGAGAAGTGAAGAGCACAGGAGGCCACTTCCTTCTCACCTGCTTTCTTTAATAAGAGAAATGCACAAAGATGAACAAAGGTTCAGAAACAGCTGAGCACATAGTTTCATAAGAGAAATGTGAGTATTAGGTAAGAATATAAGTAAACTAAAAAGAGAGAGGGGGATTCAGACATGGTGGCCGAGGAGTTTACTGAACTCAAATGGTGGCAGGACATCACCACAGCTTGACCTGGCCACTGTGCTGAAGCTGGGGTTGGGAAAACATCAGCTAAGGTGAACAGAGCAAAGAATTACAGGACTGAAGTAGAGTTGATCTAGACAGTGAAAAGAGAAAAAGAAGAAACAGATAGGAAAAATCAGATGGAAATTCTAGGGGTCCTGGCACAATCTAAACACGTAGAATAAAGTAAAGGAGTCAGAGGGAAGACTGCTGGTCCTGTGTAATCACGTTTCTGGTTCTGCTGGTGTTAAAAATACAGCAGTTCCAGCAAGGTCTAAGTATTTGGTCTAGATTTGGGAAGAATATCTAGAAGAACAAAAGAGAAATATTACTGTGTAAGTACTTTAGTGGAAAGGAAGTTACAAAACACGCAAATTTTTCAATACTGTTTAAAAAAGAAGCACGAAACACTTAAGGATCCTGACCTCCTCTGCGGAGCAGGGTCTGCGGAAAGTGAGGTTACTAAGAAGTAACTGGGTTAAGGTGTAGGAAATGGAGGACAGATTTGAGGCTCTGTGCTCCTCTTCTGGCTCCCCTTTCAAGGCCAGAAACCACTAAAGGGGGCTGGACAGCAGAAGAGAAACTAGTGGATAAAACCTGTACGTGCAGAGGAGGTAGAAGCTCACACAAAAATGAGGTCAGAGGTGTTTGGTTGGGAACTTCACCCCAGCTCCTGGCATCCATTTTGGAATGTTGGGTAGAAAGCACCATTTCAAGCCCCTTTCCCTAAGAGTTGCCAAACTCCACCTCCGAGAAAGACCACCAATTACATCTCCCCAGGGAGGGTCAAGAGAACTCCCACAGGCTATTTAAACTGCCCCCTAGAGAACAAACAAGTAGTCTTTCTGGTTCTTCAGGGTCCCCCTGGTTCTCCATCCCCTTCTCTGTGTTTTTTTGGAGGGCCACCCGGGAGCGCTGGCATCCATTAAATTGGGTTTCTTTTAATTTGGTCTGATTTGGATTATTGTGTTGGTCTAGAGTCTTACTAAACTTAAGAAGGAAGCAGGGCTTCTTCTTGGCTGAGTGGACAGAGAACACCTACTCAGAGCTACGCTTTTATAGAAAAGGTGGGAAATGGAGATTGAGCTAAGAAGTCAGAGCGCAAGGTGACTCAGCAGTGTCGTCTGAGGAAGGCAGACACAAGTTAGGGCCATAACTAAGAATAGATACACTTTCAAGTACAGGAGACAAGAGCCAAAGGGAGGCCAGGGGCCTTTCAGCAGGGGTCCCAGCTGAACAGCATTAAACTGCGGTGAGGGTCTGCACTTCAGGGTGCTCCTATGCATTTGTTTCCCCAGAAGACACTGACGCAGCAAAGTGGGTACTGGCATCTGCTTTATAGACCAGGAGACTGAAGCATGAAGGTGCTACCTGCCAACAGAAACTCCATTCTAACCTAACAGGAACACCCTAAAATGAACTGTTTTGACAGTCATATATTCAAGCATCTCCAAGGTCTCATGTTCATGCTCAGTGCACCCCCAAATGCATTGTCCAGATGAAAGAATGACTCAACCTACAGAGTCAAGACAGGAATCTCCAGTGCCAACACTGTCACACCAAATGAAGGCAAAGTGGCCACCATCTGCTCTCATTACTCATAATTTGAGCAAAAGTCACAGCATCTGATGCAACAGGGACTTTTTCACAACTAGAAAGTCACCTATTATTAAAAAAATTGGTACACTTATGATCACATGGTATATACTTCAAGCCATTCAGAATAAAGTGGAGATAAAAAATATGGTGGCTAAAAGGCTGGGAATTTTTGGTCCAATTGTAAAAGAAAAGCAAAAATAAATAAATAAACACAAACATTCATCTTTCCACCTAATATAGACAAAAAATGGCATTTTAAGATAGACAATGTGTGTGGTCTACGGAAAACATAGGCACAAAATAATACACAGCTTGAATTTCTCAAGAGGCCTGGCTCAGGATTCTGCTCTTCCTGTGAGACTCTAGAACAGTGGGAGCAGGGGCTGTCTCTGACTCTGTTGCCTGCTTTTGGGGCCCTTCTCTCCTACTGGATGGCTTCTTCCAGCCTTGATAGGAGGAGGTGCCTAGTCTTACTGCAACTTGATATACCATGGCTGGCTGATACCCACAGGAGCCGACTGTATCTGAAGAGAAACAGGAGGAGTGGATGGGGTTGGGGGAACAGCTGTGAGGAGAGGATGGAGGGGAATCTTTGGTTGGTATGTAAAAACAAAACAAAGAAATAAGCAAACACAATTAAACAAACAAAAGGGCTGTCAGCTGTTAACTGAAGCCCTCAACAAGGAGGAAAACAAAGCGGATGACTAACTTTGGGGTCCTCTTTGCTGCTAACACTACACAGGCAGTAAAGTCTACAATTTTCCAATATTATAAAACCATGTAAGAATAACCTTCTGTAATTACATCTGTCATTTATAAAACACTGATTTTCCTCTCTGGGTTGTACTGTCAGAATCTGAAGCTCTTTATTTAAAATTATATTTTAAGTTTTTTTAGAGTAGAAAATGAGAATATGAGAATCTACCATGTTTTTAGTAATCCACATTTAATAACTCAAAGTCTCTACAAGTTTTTATGAATTTCTAAAAACAGAAAACTTAAATTCTGTTATATAAGTAAGAATTCAATTTTAAAGGAAGTTTTACTGTTTGCAAGAATATTTAAAATAAAAAAGATAGAAGCGTTTTAAATATACTTATTTTAAACAATGAATATGGGTTTGGAAGGCCTGCTTGAGTGCAATCATTTTCATTTCTGGTTACTCAGAAAACATACTAAAACTTTAGATTCATAGACTTAACAAGTAAATTCTTTTTTAAATACTGGGTTAGGAAGAAACATAATTTATTGAATAGCGACATTTGATTGTCACGATTCTAGACACATGGAAAAAGATGTGGTCACACTGACGCTGCACTGCTAGTCTAGACACATGGAAAGAGAGGAGGTCACACTGGCACTGCATGGCTATTCTAGAGAGTTGTGTGATCATTTTCACTAATGAGGTGAAGATCTAAGATCAGAAATCTAAGATCTAATATCAGATCTGAATTTTATACTAGTAACTTCATTTACAATTTAAGCTTTCATATTTTCATAGTAACTGACAAAAAGTTCAATCACAACTGTTCAATTCAAATACATAAATACACAAATTATTCTTGCATTTGCTCTAAAATAAATGTCTCTTGCTAAAATAAATAATGTGTAACTTTGAAAACATTTTGTTATCAATCACATTTATTAATAAATATTTTTAAAGACCATGTTGGAATCAGTATCTTATATATCTCTATTTGTAGTCCTGTGCTCAGTGCCATTTCTGAGGCTTCCTTTTAGCAAAAACATGAAGTTCCTTTTAGCAAAAAGTCAATCTTGAAACAGTCTACTCCAAAAATCTCATGAGCAGATGAATAAAAAGTGGTTCTGAGGGCTGGAGAGATGGCTCAGAGGTTAAGAGCATTGCCTGCTCTTCCAAAGGTCCTGAGTTCAATTCCCAGCAACCACATGGTGGCTCACAAC
>NC_022021.1:6060347-6061086 GCF_000317375.1 Microtus ochrogaster
GATCTGGTGCCCTCTTCTGGCCTGCAGGCATACACACAGACAGAATATTGTATACATAATAAGTAAATATTAAAATAAAAAATAAAAATGCTTTTAGGAAAAAAATGGCTCTAACTTCTTTGGATGATTAGGGAAGATTATGGAAAAATCAAAGCCTCAGGAAGAAAGAAGAAAATGTATCCAGTTTTAGTTGTGACAGTGTTGACTGAAGCTTTTGTCCCCCCACCCAGTACCACAGCTGTTCACTCCCAGAGAAACACACATAGGCTTATATTAATTATAAACTGTTTGGTCTATTAGCTCAGGATTATTACTGACTAGCTCTTACAACAGAAATTAACCTATAATTCTTATCTATGTTTAGCCACATGGCTCAGTACCTTACTCAGTGAGGCATTCTCATCTTACTTCCTCTGTGTCTGGCTGCTGACTGTGTCTCTGCCTGTCCTCTTCCCAGAAGTCTCTTAGTCTGGTTGCCCCACCTATTCTTCCTGCCTAGCTACTGGCCAATCAGAGTTTTATTAAACCAATACAAGTGATAAATCTTTACAGTGTACAAAACCATTATCCTACAGCATGACAGTGTTCAAAGTGTCTTCTTCAGTTTCTTAGCTTTCTAACAAAACATTCAACTCTCAAAAGTATTTATTCTTAAATGGAAAAAGTTCCAAGAAGATGTATCATTGGGTTACAGCACATGTGTGACCTCGTACCTTCAGTTACAGCACATGCGTGACCT
>NC_022021.1:6061354-6061921 GCF_000317375.1 Microtus ochrogaster
TGTGTGACCTCGTACCTTCAGTTACAGCACATGCATGAGCTCGTACCTTCAGTTACAGCACATGCATGAGCTCGTACCTTCAGTTACAGCACATGCGTGATCTCGTACCTGAGTAACTTTTCTGGGTGCAGGTTCACCATCAGACTCTGATGCTGACTCAGAACCTGAAGAACTTTCTCCCATGGAACTGGATTCCGCACTAGATGATTCTGAAGCTTTAGATTTTTCATTTTTCTTCTCCCCATCTTCTGAATCACTATGAATAAAGATGAGTTTTGAAATATAAACTCTAAATCACTTATATACACAAATTTAATTTTATAAAACAATAAAGATGGCTTTAAAATTCTAAAATATGAAAATTAAATAAAAGCTGCTGAGATGGTTCAGTGGGTAAAAGTTCCTACTGCCAGCCTTCCGACCAGAGTCTGACTTTCAGGACCTACATGTTGAATATCACAAGTGGTCCTCTGGTCTCCAAAAATGCACTGGAAAGCATGTGCTCACACAAATTCTACATGTGCACTGGGAAGCATGTGCTCACACAAATTCTACATGTGCACTGGG
>NC_022021.1:6062021-6095093 GCF_000317375.1 Microtus ochrogaster
AGCATGTGCTCACACAAATTCTACATGTGCACTGGGAAGCATGTGCTCACACAGACTCCACGTGTGCACTGAAAAGCATGTGTTCACACAAACTCCACATGTGCACTGGGAAGCAGTCTGCTCTTTTATTTTTTAAAAATCTACCTTAGGGACTAGAGTGATAGTTTGGCAGTTAAAAAAGTGTTTAGAGCCCTTAGAGAAGTCCTTGCATTTAGTTCTAAGGACCCACATGACAGCTTACAACAGTAGGACTTTATCGTGACTTCCTCAGGCTCCTGTACGATGTAGTGCATATACATATGCTCAGGTATATATACATGCATGCACACATGGGCACACTGACACAGACAGACACACAATCAATCAGTGAATAAATCTAAAGGTTTTTTGTTTTTAATAATCTACCTTGAGCCTGGTAGTGCTCAGGCAGTTCATTAAAATGCTCTACTGTAGATGGGTCCATTAGTAGCCACTTACAATAAGGAACCAACATTGGAGGTTAAATAACTTTAAGGTCACACTGCCAGAAGAGGGAATCATGAACTCTGAATTCTCCCTCGGATCTCCTACTTCCCCTTCTATCATACTATTACATCTATCATGAAAATAATTTGGAATGTAAAATCAAATTTAGTAATCAACACTTGCAACTACTAAAGAGTAGTGCCTGAAGATGTTTAGAGATTATTAAGAACTTTAAAAAGTTCTGCTGGAAAATGGTGAACAAACTCTGAGAGACAGGCTGCACAACCCAGGAAGGAGGAGGGAGAGTGGCGAGGGAAGAAGAATCAATAGTTCTCAGAATTGATTTTTGTGGAGGAAATATGATTGCTGTTTATTAAAAACAGAGCATGGCAACATCTCAGAGCACATGTAATTATATTTGAAAATAGAAAAATAGGATGTTTTCTCTTCTACAAAATAATGGCAACATATATTATCCCCAACTCATTGTTTAAAACATGTACTTGCAAATAGAAGGGCTTAGAATGTCTTTACAGTTCACTTTGGTGTAACAATTACTTTAAATTAAAATATAAATGGAGATTAAAATTTTTTTTCTAGAGAAAAAATACAAAACAAATATGTGATTATAAGCATATACCATAATGGCCTCTGTCACCTGAGGAGACACTGCTGTGCTTTCTCGAAACAGGTACTTCCCCAAACCAGATCATCACAGCTAGTCTGATATGCAAGCCAAGCACAGCGTCCTCAAAGGCCAGGTGATCACAAGCCAGGACATTCTCCTGCAACAAGCCAGCTATTCTCAAGAGACTTCGCTCTGGTACTTCAGATAAGATTTTAAAGGTAAAAGTGTTATTTTATTATGCATCACTCAATTCTGATGATAATTATTGTTTACCTTACTGCTTAGAGTTTCAGATGTTAACCTAATGAGAAGAATTTACTGGTAACTAGGTTTTTAACTTTGCAATGATGAAAAGCCTGTATTAATTTAACCTACAGATTTCATTTGTTCTGAACAGGAAAAACAATATAAATCACTTTTAAAATCATTAAATCCTGACTTAAATTAATAAAGTCATAATTAGGGCATTATGCTGTGTTTGTTATGGAAGTGGCAGGGCGAGCTGCTTTAATTACTGTCTGTAATAAAAGGAGCAGAGAGCGTACTGCGCCCAATCAGTGCTGTCAGCCACGACTGAGCCCAAGCTGCAAGCTCATCAAGGGAGCGGGCAGCAGGCCCCCAAGAAGGGCCAGGGAGTCAGCAGAGGCCACTATGACAGCAGTGGAGAAAACAGAGCCACACAATCCAAGGTATTAGCCCCAATTACTCAAAATCTTAATGACGCTTTAACACACGAGGCTGTTGTTGGTAATGGCAGATCTTGAAAAGAACTAACCCTTAAGTATCTCCTGACCGTCTTTCTTCACAGCCTTTGACTCTGATATTTGAATCATAATCTTTTTAATGTAACATTATTTAGAAAAATCAATTGTCTTAGTTACATAATGGCAAAGTACTGAAGGATTTAATTTTAGCCCTCAGCAAAATTGCTGCAAAAGGTAATTAAGTGTTTCATCCCTACTGCTTGGTCACTTAAGGCAGCCTCCCAAGGTGATAGCAATTTCAAAAATGTACCCTAAGATCTATCTGTTCAAGTTCAAAATGAAACCTAAGCACAGTACACAAGGCTTACCATTTGTTTTGGAGAAAATACACAGGCATTTTCTAATTCTGTGAATTAAGGAGAAACTCCTGGGAAACGGACAAAGAAACTCACCTTTTCCTCTTGGTTTGTGAGCTCCTCTGGCTCGCTCTCCCGCACTCCATGGCTGCCTCGCTTCCGGTCTCACTCTCTTGTCCGCTGGAGGAGTCCTCACTGCTGTCCTCACTGCTGCTGCCTGTGTCTCCACTCCCACTTCCAGACCCGCTCTCTGAAAGACAGACCAGCTGCCCTTTCACTCACAACCAGCTAATTACACGTAGGAGACCATAACCATCAACAGTGACTGAAGGAGAGCAGGCCCTGCTGCACATGGACCATGTCTGTTCGGAGTCACTGGGTCAACAGCGACCCAGAAAGACAGACAGTATTGAAGGAAAGGAGGCCCTGACTAACATGGACCTTGTCTGTTCAGAAGCCTTGGTCCAACAGCTACTCACACAGACAGAAGATGCTCAGATAATGGGCAGAGCAAAGACAAAATGCACAAGAAAACCAGATGGAAGAGCCTCTCTTCCAAACCTAAAGCAGCTAGCTAGGGCAAAATTCCCAAAGTTATGACTTACTTTTCCCAGCCCAAGAGTCTCCCACAGGCTGATAATATGACACACCAGTGTTCTTGCAGAAGTGATGCATTAAGAGCTGGGCATGATGATGCACACTTATAATTCTAGGATTGGAAAGGTTGGGGCAGAGGACAGGAATTTGTTGTGAATTCAAAGTTACAGATACACACAGTTATCTGGTTTATACTGGAAATAACAAAAAGAAGTCACAGGGCTGGGAGATGGCTCAGGGGTAAAGTGCTTGCTATACAAGTACGCTGACATCTATTTGGATCCCCAATACCAATGCATGTGAAAGTCAGGCATGGTGGGGTGCAAATCTGTAACTAGTGCTGGGGCTGGGGCACGGGGCTGGGGAGTGTTGCTGGATGTGCAGTAAGCTCTAGTAGAGACTGCCTCACAAAATAAGGGGCAGGGGCAGAGAGATGGTGCTTGCTGCCAAACTTAGTTTCATACCTTGAGCCAACATGGTGAAGGAGAGAAGTGACTCCTCCTAGCTGCCCTCTTATCTCCACACACAAGGGCCAAGGACTGTGTCTCCCTCCCACCCAAGCAAATGAATACACGTGAGGAAAATGTAAACAAATACGTGAAAGAGGCCTGACACTGACATCTGACCTCCACAGGTGCATGCACAGGTGACTGCTCTCACACAGGCATGCACCACACCTACCCATCCATCCACCCCACACAAAGAACAAAATGGGGGGGGGGCACAGCATTGCAGTCACTGTCTCCCTGCCATCACATGGGAGGCAACAACAATCTGGGTGGAGCTCGTACTAGGTGGTTGCTTTTCCTCTGGAAGCTACCATAGAGCCCCTCACAGAGGACCACAAAATGCAGAACTGTGCTATTTAAACAAGCTCACGAAGAGCCACAATGTTAACAGAATTTCAAATGTTGAACAATGCTAATCTAGGAACAACTTATAAACAATAGGATGAAGACGGTGTATAAAGAACACCATGCTGGCCTCTGCCTCCCAAGTGCTGGGATTAAAGGTATACTTTTTTATAATTATTTTTATGTGCACTGGTGTTTCACCTGCATGGATGTCTGTATGAGGGTGTTGGGTCCCCTCGAGCTGGAGTTGCAGACAGTTGTGAGCCATAAAGGCATATTTTTAAAGTCTTCTCTATCAGATGGAAAATCAGGTGCTTTATTTGGCTGGTACAGCTGAAGCCCAGGGTTCTGAATCCACGCTGCTCATACTTTCACTGCATATGGCCCTCAACTTCCTAGCTCTGAAAAGAAATGAATTCTGACATGTCTTAAATTTAGTAACAGGATGGCGGGTGAAAGAAAGGAAAAGATAAGGGGCATCCACATGTAATCTATAGTATGAATAATATAGTTTGATAAATTACAAGGCCCACCACTATCACTGCTGCTGTCAGAGGACTCCTCTTCCTCCTCCTCCTCCTCGTCCTCCTCCTCAGATTCAGAGTAAAATTTCTTAGCAGGGATTTCTTTCTTTGTTTTTCCAACTGGGGTCCATTCTTTTGCCTGTTTACATAAACAAAATAAACATGAATGAATTCTTACTAAGTGATTCAGACTCCTGACAAATATAATTGTTTAAGTTCACTATGAACCCAGAAGAAAGTTTGAGACTTCAACAGAGAAAGCAACTGTTAACAAGTCCCAACAGCAAGTCATCCACTTTTAAAGACAAAGCATACACTCCCCTCAGAGTCCACTGTTAAGTCACTCACGTTATGTTTCCAGATCATTTGACAAAGGTTTGTGTTTGTAGGTCCCAGAAAAACTTAACCTACATTACCAATAATCTATGTTGATAGCTTGGCACTTAGACAAAAGCAAGCAAACCGCAGTGAATGTAGGCAGAAGTGAACATCTTCCTGTGCTAAACCTTCTCTCTCCCATAGCCTCAGCACCTAAGCCGCGGAAAAATGCTCTTCCACCCTGGTTCGGGCACCCATCTCTCCTGGATTACTGCAGCACGTTCCTAACTGCTTACCTTGCTTCTCCTTTCCACTAACCCCAACCAAAGCTTGTTGAATACAGCAGAAGAGTAGGGTCCAGCTACTCTCTGGTTTTAAACCTTGGTGATTCTTGATTTCACCCAGATAAATAGGTGACAACAGTCTGCTTGACCAAACTCAACAAGCTGTTCCCACTCACTTCCTCTTCCTTTTGCATACTCAGCTCCAGCCAATTCTTACTGTTCCTCCAAAGACTCCTAGACTTGCTCTGTCTGAGGGTCTTGCCCTCCGCTATTCCACCTCAGCACAACTCCAACTCCTTATTAAAAAAAAAAAAACAGTGCTAGCTGCCTTATAATATGCTATGTGATCTACTTGTCTTTTTCTTCCCTAAGGTGGGAATTTCTAACCCTCTACACTGAAGCATCGTAAGTGTGTCTGTAATAAGTATTACTTATACCTA
Organism: Microtus ochrogaster; assembly: GCF_000317375.1. Lineage (NCBI taxonomy): Eukaryota > Metazoa > Chordata > Mammalia > Rodentia > Cricetidae > Microtus > Microtus ochrogaster. Next base: position 6,067,192 of record NC_022021.1, read on the forward strand.
TTATACCTATTACACCCTTGAAGCTTTCAATTTTATATTCAGAAAATATTTGCTTGCATTTAAGTAAGTGATGCTCTTTGGTGTTCACTAAATATGGCATTAGGAGAAGTCTTTACTATAAACCTGTCATAACAGTGACCCTGATTATCTTGGAAAAATTATGTTTCATATTTTCTCTTCCACAAAGCAGGAAAATGTAGATTTCTTAAAAGGTCAAAATGGTTAAGACTCATTTATATTACACTTTTAATTGAGTTTCCAGTACGTGGCAGCCTGATGAGAGAGAGACAGAGATAGAGATAGAGAGAGAGAGACAGAGACAGAGACAGAGAGAGTATATGTGTTGTAAAGGAATTTACAGCATGGCACAGATTCTAATCTAAGGACTGTCCTCAACATTGAAGACACATTACAATTTTCTGAGAATATGTTTTAAAATACTAATACAAACAACAAAAATATTAATGCTCACAACCCCAACTGCCAAAGAGAAGCTTCAGTAGCCTGAAAAAAAAAATTACTTGGAAAATGAGGAGAAAACTAATGAAAATTATTTGAATATATGAGTTTTTGTATTCACATAGCTTCAGACATTTAAGGGACAAAGCCTACACCATTTAATCCACTGTGGTGTGACAGCCATGACAGAGTAAGCAAGAACAGAAGAGATGGAGAGGCAGGAAAGCTAAGGTCCTCTACACAGCAAGATGTCTCTGTGTTTACAAAGCAAAATGCCTTTGATATGCAAAAGAGTCTTTGTGTAACTGGAAAAAAAGGACTTTCTGTAACTAACCAAAAAAACTCTAAAGGAGCTACAAAAGTTACTGATACCTTAATATAAATATACATTATATCTGATATCGTATAAATGGTGGTATGTAATTCAAAGTAGACTTCTAGTGTCAACCTGACTAGGCTCCCTGTTGTTTTGATTAAAATGTCAGATTATCTAAGCCTCAGCCATTTTTCTTCCTAAGTTATATTTCATAATAATGAGATTTGACCTTAGAGGATCACTAGATAGTAAACCCAGAATAATACAGTGTATCATGTGCACAAATGCCTTCTATGACTTCAGGGGGGAGGAGAGGCACTGAGCACAGCAAAAAGGATAATCTGAACACCACTCTCTGTAGGAGGGAGGAGAGGCACTGAGCACAGCAAAAAGGATAATCTGAACACCACTCTCTGCAGGTATGAATGCATTTCAAAACAGAACTAGTTACATTCCGTTTATATTTCATTGTAGAACAAAATAGAACTAGTTACATTCGGTTTATATTTCATTGTATCCCTCATAGAACATTTTAAGCCCCTATCTCAGAGACAAGAAGAATGAATCTGTTTGTTATATGGCTTAAATGTATACCTTAATCTGGTTCCATCAGCTATAATTATTCTTCATAAGTTATTAATTATTAATTTCAGGAATCTCTCTTGAACTACACAATGAAATGAAGGTAAGAAAACAGGTTACTTAGGCACCATCATTATAAGAGAGTTAGTGCTTGGAACACATGAAAAAAGAAGCCAGTCAATCCATATAAAAACACTACAGAAACAAAATTAAACTGCACAGCACCGCTATGAAATTCTGAGAAGTTAAACCCTTTCCAGAGGGGAGGGAGAGTGGATGTGGTGGGAGGATAAAAGGACTGCTCTACGCAAGGCAAACACTATGTACCCCATCAAGAAAAAAAAAAAAAACAGCACCAGAACAGCAAGCAAGCATGATTATCAGGAAAGAGAATGTCTGCAGAAGAATCATAGTGAAGACCACTGTCTCCATATCCTAGTATCTGACAGAACTTGTACAACAGGCAACTGTGCTGAACAGTGCTGAGACTGGGGAGAAACCCAAGCAAACTGAGCTGCAGGGAAAAACACACAAAAATGAATTTTCATAACTTTCACTCATCATATTGCTTTATTTCTAACATGTATGTTTTATGTGTTCATGTTGAGTATGGAGGGCAGAGTCAATGCTAAATATTCATGAATAGGATAGGGTCTCTCTCTGGGCCTGGAACTCAGTGGCATAGCCAGATAGGCGGGCCATGAATGCCAAGGGCCTCATGTGTCTCCACCTCATCAGTGCTGGGCTCATAGATGGGCACCACCACAGTGGGGTTTTTATGTGGGTGCCGGGGACCAAACACAGATTCTCATGCTTGCGTGACAAGTACTTTGCCAACTGTGCCACCTCCCAAGCCCCAGTTGTTGTTGTTGTTTTTTTATTATAACTTTTAGATTATTTTCTTGGCTAGCTTTAGACACAGATAGTTTGTTAAAATGTGAAAATGATGGCAGCAAGCACAGAGAATGACACAGATCTGCAAACAAGCTCAGGCGTCCTTGCCTCCATCACAGGAAAGTATGCAGAGAGCACAGCAGACAGAGAACACGGAGCACAGTTCTGCTCTGCGGGAACTATGGGGACCTGCATTTACTTAGGCTCTCTAAAGCTTGGTTTCCTCACCTATGAAATGGAAATACTGAGCTGGGCCTGGTGGCATGTACGATTTAATCCTAACACTTTGGAGGCAGAGGCAGGCAGATCTCTGCTTGAGGCCAGCCTGGTCTACACAATGAGTTCCAGGACAGTCAGTGCTACACAAAGAAACTCTGTCTCAGGGGGAAAAAAGAATATTGTTATGAGTCTTAAGCAAGATGATGTTTGTTAAACATCTACCACCAGGGTTCTAAATTGAGGTATTTATTAATCATCTGCTTCCAGATATGTTCAAAGCCAGTATAAGATTCATATTCAAAAGAAAGCCATTTCTCAGGGCAATCATATGCTCATTAAAGGGACGGTGTTTAGAGTAATGATGGTTCTTTCCTTTGCATGTGGAAGGGGAGCAATGAAGTTAATAGTAAAGAATTCTGATTATATAAATTCTAGTTCACTGTGCCTTTATATCAAAAAACATCCATAATGTAACTCTCAACAGCTCCATTTAAATTAATCCTACCTCAAAAAGCAACAGAAATATTCCACACAATTTCTAAGTACAAGCAAAATATCCCTTTCTTTATCACATTTATTTATAAAACAATAAACAGGCAATATTCTATTTAAACCTAGTAGCTAGTACCTTTAAGAAAAGATTCAGAAAAAGTATTATGGCAATTTCAAAAACAAATGCGAAAACAGTGTATTACTCATTTTTAAGTGTGCCCTCGTCAAGGCTATCTTTGGTACACAATGCTCCCTATCTATTTTTAAGTGTCACTTAAAACCGGGCTCAACAGAAAAACCAGTACATTTTGTACAGGTTTTTCTTTTCTGGAAAAGAACAGCAAAAATTATTTATAAAAACATTGACAGGAAGCTTACGAATCTCTAACAAAGTAGAAAAAGCTCAATCCATTGAAACTAAATACCTTAGAAATTGAATCTACATAGCTACAAATGCAATCGCACAAATGCGGTTGGCGCTGATGCAGAGAATTCAATTCTCTATTTCCTTGAAGCAAAGAACAGTCCGCGTACAAGGCATGGAAATCCACAATATTTAGTTCCTATAAGGCAAGGTATATCTAACACATTGCATTCAGAATCACTAGAACAGCGTTCTGTTTTTGGCCCAAAGGCTTTTATATAAAAAGGTAGTTATCTCAGACGCTCTCATTGCTAGAACAAAATTAATCTCAGAAAGGTCAACTTACTGACTCTATTACTTCTACATTGCGAACCGATGGGTCAGGCGCCACCTCTGGCCAATTAGATAATTCCAGGTACCCAGATGCTTTAATGTTGAGAGTATGAGATAAGGTGCCAAGCTGGAAATGATCCCTATCTATTAAAAATGGAGGAAAATAGAAAATAAACAATATGAGCTGAATATAACAGATAACAATCATAATCGAACTCAAGGCAATTGGCGTATTACCACAAATGTCAAAGAATAAATATAAACCAGGAAGCTCTTCATAGGTCAGAAAACTGATTTCAGCCCATAGATTACAATAATCTCCCCCATAATGGTCAATAAAAAAGCTAATCAGTCAGTGTGTTTAGAGGTGTTGCTCTGAAATGTAGCTTCTCTAAAAATTACTTTACTGTGAATATTAGGAATGACAGCGCAGTTAAACAATCCATATACATGCCTTGGCACAAACACATCCAGAATTTCAATAGTTTTTCTACCAAACTGAATTGCCTTTACTGCTTTACAACAATTAAATAAGAAACAATGTGGAAACCAACCTACATAACCACGTAATTTGAACTACAGTAGCGACTGAAGTGATAAGATATTTAATTAGTCTGTTTTTAAAAAGCTGGAGGAACGAACACAAGTTTCTTCCTTGAAAACTGAACTTAAAAAAAATATTTGTATGAAATAATTTCTCCTAGAGATGCTGACGTTAGTGTACACAGATATTTAATTAGTAACTTACCATTAAGGTGACTTTCACCCTCTGAAAATGAAAGCATTTAAAGCAGAAATAAAGTCTGTGTCTTACAAGAACAAAACAGCTATTTTATCTACTGTTCAGTTAATCTGCCTAATGAGAATAAAAACCAGAGGACCTCAACGTATTTAGGCAAATAAGGTCTACAGAAATACAGAGTTTAACAAACATAAGACTAAAGTTTGAACAGATGAATCAGTGTGTGCACACTGTTCTCATAGACTGACATGGAAGTAGTCTATTTTTCTAGGAGATACACTTGAAGCACATCACACGGACACAATTGTAGACACCATGTTTTACAGTTGTGTAGTCTGATATACCTTTAAAGGGAGACTCGAGCAGTGGTGCAGGCTTCTGGGCTAGGAAGATTTTTTTGGCATATTTACTTAAAGCTCCACTCTTCTCATTCGGAACAATAAGCTGCCTAATAAATCTTGTGCGGTCTCTGATGTCGTAGTTTTGATCATACTTGCCGAGATTTAATATGTACTGGGTAAGCAATTTTGTCTGTTCGAAAAAAACAGAACAAGTTGAAAATATGGTTATTTATGATTATTGATAACTCTGGATAAACATATTTAAAGACATAATAAAAACGAATGGTTATGTCAAACAAATGTCGCTCCATGGGGAATATGCATCTCTAACATGGCAAATGGGATTCCGAAGCCAAAGCACATGTCCTCTTCCGTGCTAGGGAGGTGAATGCTGAGCACCGAGAAGCAGCCATGTGCTAGATTATTAAACTGCTGAAGTGGAAAGAAAGGCATCATTAAAAAAATAATCATATATGGCAAACCCGCTGAAGAGTCTACGTGAGAATAATGAATGTGGAAATACAACTAAAAACATGGCACTCAAAACTTAATCGGAAAAATATGCAGGACATCAAAACATCAGAGAGTATTAGGGGCTGGCAAACGGCTTCTCCTGAGGTGTGCTTTATGAAGAGATACTGTCCCTGGCATAAGCAGTGTCTGCACTCTGACTGCACTCAGTTACTTTACCCTGAATTATGACCCATTAAAGCAGACACATGAATCACTGAACTGGATTACTGCAAATTATTTGCAGTGCATTTAGCTGTTACTTTTTCATAAAAGCAAGCTGCTGATGCCCTCTAAAAACCAGGATAAAAGAGTTCTTCCATTTTTCCGCCATGCTGCTTATAGCTTCTAGTAATATTGGTCATTTATTTATTTACGTAAGCTTTTACACCATAATCAGGCTTGCTAAGTCAACTTCTGAATGCACTACATTAACATATATTGAGATGATTTTAATAATAATCAAACCAAAATTGGAATGTAACAAAATAGGTTTGTATGTTAAACTACAGTGTTTTTAAATGAAAAAGCAATTTTAATTTAGAAGGCTACATGTGTACAATTGTAAATATAAGCTAAATAGGATTCACAAAATAAAAAATAACAAAAGCATAGTAAATCATTTACATTAGAACATTTTACACACACTAGAAATAGAAAAAATAGACTCAATCACAACAGGGAGATGCAAAGACAATGCTAGAACAATACTTCAGAAATCAGCGACAGAGTGGTGCACCCCTTAAAATAATATCCAGCTGGGATGATTGACAGGGAGAGGAAGCAGGCTTCTTTTGGAAGCAAGATATTTAAAAGCGATGGCATAGGTCTGCTAAGGAGGAATTATAAAACGCTTGTAGATCTCTCCTTATTCTAGTTACCACAAACTGCTGCCTGCTTTGCTTCATCTGTAAGTAAAGACTGAGACCTGTTTAAAGAACAGCAACTAGCCGATACCTGGCATAGGAAGAATGCAACATGGGCTTGGATAGGGTGTGGCATCCTGAACTGTAACTACCTGGACAGGAGAGCTGTGAGCTCACGGAACCATTCCTGTCCTCAAATCAGAGTGAAAATTCATAGCTAGTTAATGCTAAAGTCCTTCTCAGCATTGACACTGAGATTCTGCAACTCAACCAAAAAAAAAGAAGTTACTAATGCACTTTTTAAAATGGCAGCCATACATTCCACTTATAAATTCCTTAATCCTCAAACTAAGTTTTATAAAATTAAACCTTTAAAATATATTGACAGAGACACTATTTACATTGAAAATTAAAAATATGCATTTATGACTTATAAAACAGTTCTATTAAAATGTATTTTCAAAATAAAAATTTTCATAACATAAAAGGCATATCTAAATGCAATGATTCATCACACTATAGTAATCAATTTTTTTGCTATTTGTCTTCAGTAGTACTGCATCGGCATTTCTCTGAAGAATGTATTTTTGAATATTTAAATTTAAATTAGAAATTATGAAACTGCTAGTATTTTCAATGTATTCTCTATATATCATAATATCTGTGTATAAATACAGATTGTATGAATGTATGTGTTTGTATATGTGTGCATACATATGTGCATGTGTGCATGTGTTGGCCTGAGATCAGCTTGGGTGTTTTCCTCTATTGCATTCTACTTTATGTTTTGAGACAGGATCTCTCACTGAACCCAGGGGCCATAGATTGCATCAAGGTCAAGGTGCATCAGGGATCTAGTTCCTGCCCTCCTGCCAACACTGGGGTTACAGATGTGTGGGCCACTACACTTAGCTCGCATATCACTGAACAGCAGCATGGCAGAAACGAAGGTTCAAAGCAGAGTTGAATAAATCTGCTTGTGTGTTATTGTAACATAACTATTAAGTACATCGCCTCATTAAAAATTAAAACTGGGGACACATCTTAACTGGATGGGACATTGAGATAATCATCATAAATTAGATTTTTCCAGGGCAACTTTTAGAAAGGGAACATTTCAATATTGACAAAGGCATTTTAACATCTCAAAGGGTCCAGTTCAAAACACTAAATAACACTGTTACATAAAAAAGTATATAAAACAAGAAAATGAGATAAAATACACTTTAACAGAAATAGTCAATATGCTCTGGTCTAATTTATTAAATTTTGGTTTTAGATTAATTTTTCTGCTTAGATTTAAGAAACTGTTATTGTTACCAACTAAAGGCTAAACTATCCAAAATACTATTTACATGCTCCTCATACTGACTGGCACACAGGAAAAAGGAATCTGAGGGTAAGTATTACAAAAATTAAGGAACTTACTATTTAGAGTATCTAAAAGATGAGCACCATATCCTTACTGGAATATTCTAACAAGTGATAAAATGGCAAATATTTACTCAAACAACTGAGTTCTTCTAATACAACTACACATTAATGACAAAGATACGCCCCGGGAAATGTGTCATCAGGCAGCTCCATGGCTGTGGGGCCCTTACACTCACACAGACACAGCTTCTGAATCGCCAAGTGTCAGTGGAACCACCGCATAACACATGGTCTGTTAATGTCCAAAATGGCTTATACGGTGCACGAATGTAGTGTAACAGTCGGCACACAATAATAAAGGTCATTTAAAATCATCCTAAAACTAGCCTAAGACGCTATTACTACAAGGAACACAAAAAGGCATGAAGAATTCAGCATTCAGTATAACAACAGTTATTTTTTAAAGGCAAGAGATTGATATATACATTTGGAAACTGCATTCAATTCTTAACCTACCCTAGAGGTAACTATAAGCATTTCGACTTATTTCTACTGTACTTTCATGACCAAAAAATCTTTTCTATGACTTGGAGCTTTTTAATGCAACAACAACTTTCCTGCCAATTTGAAAGGTTTTCTATAAGATCTCGCTGTTTGTTTTTCGTCAGAGCAGTAAGTACTGAGGGTTTCAGGTACGCCAGGCAAGTACTAGAACACTGAACTATAGCCCTAGTTCAGGACTTCCTTTCTAGTTCACATTTACTTAATTTTCTTAGTTGGGAGGCGGGAGACACACACACACACACACACACACACACACACACACACACACACACACAGCAATGTCACAGTCCCAATCCTTTTGTCAAATGAGAACAAAGAGCAAGGCAAAAATATTTCTGAAAAGGTCTAAATCAGGAAACATGTTCCTAACTTTAGGAGGGATCCCCAAAATATCGGTACAATTCACCCAGTTTCCCACTGAGAATCAAAATGTACCCGAAGAGGAAAAGTGCTCACTTTCTAAGGCGCAGAGAAGTAGAAACTTGAGTATCTCACAGAATTTCAAACAGTAAATGAACCACATCTATACATATCACTATTTCTAAGACATGACGTGAAAGGCTGCAAAACTATAATAAAGTAGAACACACGTTTCAGAACTACATACAGTAGGATTTTATTAATGCATGCTCATAATGAAAATAAGCTGGACTGAATCAAACATATCAACAGTACAGTCATGGTCACCAATAAGGAAGAAGAAAAATATGAACAGGAGCTTCAAGCTCCAGAGCTATCACTTTTAAAAGTGTAGCAAATGCTGACAGAGACTGGGTCCTAACGAGAGATAGATACATGTATTTTCCTGCTATGTTTTTTATGTGAGTTTGCAATCTGCCATACAAAGACAGGGGCTAGGAAGAACACTGACTTATTACTTATCTCAATACTTAAAACATCAGACATTATTACAAATATTTCTTAGAAAGCACCCTTTATTTATTTGAATTGCTATTAACCATTTTAACCAAACCCATGCTGAGTCTCCACACCTTGTCCCAAAGAGTCCAGACATCAGCAACTAGTCACAGATCACAAACCTTCAGCATCCTTCACAGGCAGTGACACAATTCCTTATGAGCACTCAACAGTGCTGTCCACTGGATACTCCTACTAACACTGTTCTCCATTAACTAGCAAATGAGGGATTAACCACATTTTTCTTAACAGAATAGGCCCAAACCAGTAGGCTTCTTCAGAAAAAGAAAATGATTATTGGTAGTGGAACTGCTTCCTTTATTACAAAATATCAATTCCTCTAAGAAAAATCTAGCACTTGATTAGGAATGTGAACTTGGGCTCAAGTGAAAAAGAGGAGCTACCATGAGCTAAGTACCACACGTGCCAGGACGGTCTCATTTCATCGTCACAACCCTGCAGTAGGTATGGTCAGTTTTGCTCTAATGCTTGAAGCTTTTGAAAAATATGTATTTGTTCTAATTCGGCTGACATATTTCAGAGCAATATGGGCATAACGTTAATTTTGTGTACGATTTCTTCTGCATGAAATAGTGGTGAAAGCAGAAAAATGGACCCAGCAGAACTCAGCTGCCCAAAGGGCTCAGTTCTGAAGACTGAAAAAGAGTCACACACAAATATATAACCCAAAGAAAATGCCCTGGACCAGTAGGTTAATCTTCAGTGAAAGGGTCCTAAGAGAGAAAGAGGACCAGGAGATAAGAAGATAAAAAAGATAGAAGGTAGAGAAGAAAATAAAGTTTGGTATTGGAAGGTCTTCCACAAGCTATGTCTATTCCAAGCAAACTTAACTAGGAGGACGGCATCTTATCTACCACCTCCAGAGGAGAAAAGGGACAGAGTCATTAGAATGATCAGACAACATTGTACAAGGGGAACATGGGGCACCTCAAGAGCAGCAAGGCCTGAGCACACAGTGGCCTTGGGGCTGATAACTCTAATCTGTTTATGAGGAAAAGCCTAGTTCCTAAGAACAGAAAACTCTTTCAAGGCACTGGCTCCAGCCCAGGACTGGTTTTGCCAAGTTCCCTCTGTCCTTTCATCAGGATCTCGGAGAAAGTTCTGGGCCATTCTGGCTCCCCACAGAAAAGACACTCGTTTTCCAAATGTTTTATTTTTCAGTACTAGAGATCCTCCTACCTCTGCCATGCTGGGATGAAAGGTGTGTCGTGTCCAGTCCAGTTTTATAAGTTCTATTTGATTTTTAAAAATACTCTATTTCTCTTGAGATTTCTTTTCACTCATTAGGAGTATACTTTCCCTTATATCACTAACCAAATTTCTAACAGTTGCTGCAAAACGTTTACCTGCAAATCCAGCTTTGGTTTCTATTGACATTTTTTCTTCTTAAAAACTGGTCATATTTTCCCATCACCTTCTCTTTTAAATTGAGGTTAAATAAACATGAAATTGACTAGATAAGGTTGTAAGTCAGTGGCATTATACTGCTGTGCAACTATTAGCAACCCTTTTCTTCTAACACTCTTTCAGGTTTCCACACTGAAACTTCAAGTCCACTAAACCACAGCATTCCACTGTGGTTTCCTGCATCCTGAGTAAATCTGAATTATAGATGTTACATTACAGACCCCACTCTCAACACTATTAACATTCTTTAATTAGCACTGGGTTTTTGTTAGTTTTGGCATACAACTAATAATAGGTTTCAAAGTGTATACTCTACTTCCTGGTTGCACCTCAAATTTCAGGCTAGGTCTTTCATTCTTAGGGTGCAACTCTGAATGCACCACGCACATGTCTGTGTCAGGAGTCACACAGGCCAGGGTAGATTATTCATGCTCACAGGCTCTTCTACTCTCAGCACTCCAGAATTCTTCATTCGGTCGTGCCTGCAGCTGACTGCATGCTGCCCTCTCCTTTCCTTTTAGAACGCAGTTACCATAGTTACTGTTGTGCTTTCCTGTCGCTTTAAGGGACAAGCCACGCCCACTCCCATTACCTCTGACCTGCCCGCTGCCATCTTGGGCCCTTCCTTTTCCGCTTCCTTGACCTGCATGCTTTTTATTATAAGGAAGACCTGGGAATGTTAGGGTTTTGGTCCCTTTAAGAGACAAGCCACACTCATTCCCATCCCCATCCGCTGTGGCAGGCTGATCTTCAGCTTCCGGCCTGAGCTCGTTCTCTTTTCCAATTTCCTCTCGGAGAGGCAGCTTCGCTTCTGCCTCCCCACTTCTCTGCTTCCCCCCATTCTCTGTCTCTTTCTCCTCTTGTCTCTCTCTCCTCTCTCTCTCTCTCTCTCCCTCTCTCTCTGTCCCCCCTTTACCCTTCCCCCTCCATAACCCCCTGAATAAACATTCAACCTCACCCTGCATGTCGTGTCTATCCATGTTTCTGTCTTCTGCCCGCCATGTCTCTCCCTGCCTGGAACCAGCCATTGCTCTGGGACCAGCAGCCGTCTCTGCCTGGGGCCCACTGCCTGCTGCCACATGGCCCGCCACCACTGCTCTGGGACCAGCAGCTGTCTCTGCCTGGGACTGGCTGCTCCCAGGGCCCGCTGTCTGCTGCCACATGGCCCGCTGCCACCGCTCAGGCCGCTGCTCTGGGACCGGCAGCCATTTCTTCCTGGGACTGGCTGCTCCCAGAGCCCGCTGCCTGCCACCACATGGCCTGCCGCCACCATTTGGGACCTACAGCATTTCTGCTGCCTACTGCCGCTGGGGATCTTGCAGCATTTTTAAAAAAGAATAACAGTTACCATGTGCAGTGCCAGCTGGAGCCTATCATTAGGCACACAGTAAACCTGTGGCTATCACTCTGAGCCCTGCTCCTGCAGGTCCAGGTCTGCCGGGCTGCAGCATCTTCTTGCATTGTTTCTTCACTGAGTGGCGAGGAAGCTGTGCTTTTGTTCTCTTTCTAGTTTCTTACTTGTAACTGTTATCTCCAGGAAGGCCATGCTAATTAGAGTTTATTTTGCCTACTTAAAGCAGGATGTTAAACTTATTTTGACTCTCTTTTGGTCAGGAAAAGACTTTTTTTTCTCTGCATGTATGTATGTGTGTATACATGTGTGTAGTGGCAAGCATGTACTTTATTTCTACGTGTTCTCATAAACTTTGTATCATTTGTATTGTTTGTTTTTTCATTCAGAGAAAAGGGAAGAGGGGGCAGGGAAAGAGGGAGTGAAAGCGCCTGTTGGCCACGATAATGATGGGAGGTTAGAAAGCAACTAGCAGGAACTGGTTCTCTCTTCCCAGCACCTGGGTCTCAGGGTTCAAATACAGACTGTCAACCTTGGTGAAGACTTGGCCCCACAGAGCAATCACACACCTCGTCTTTTTGTGGGGTCTCTAACTGACCTTGAACTTACCAATTAGGCTGGAGGAACAGCAAGCCCAGTGCTGGGATAGCAAGCAAGGAGTGCCACACCCAGTCTTTTTACTTTTATCTTTATCTTTGGAGATAAAACTCCCAGGTCCTCAGCCTTGTACAGCAAGAACTTTACTGACTGGGGCATTTCCCTTGCAGCAAGAATAGACATTTTGAAGAAGCAAAATTTATTATTCAACTATTCTTTATGCATACAGATAAATACAATGTATTATACCTTATAAAAACCGACAGACATTCTCTAGAAGCCCGTAATTCAGTGCAAGTTCTGGAGAGGTGCAGTGAGTCACCAAGATCAGGTTTACAGACAAGAACTGGGGCTTTGTGTAAAACTAGCTCAAAGCATTGGTCTGCTCTTACATATTCGGTTTTAAAATGGCTAAAATAAATACACGTAAAAGAATTTCTACATTTCAGTCAAAGCAATCACATCAGTCTCTACCTAATGTCGACTGGGTTATGAACCACATAACTAAAAAGTACTATCCAACTAGTGGTGCATAAAACCATTTGTTAGTGCTAATTTTCACCAGTAATTTCCCCAACATCCCCTTTTTTAAAAAATATTTATTTATTTATTACATATACAATATTCTGTCTGTGTGTGTGTCTGCAGGCCAGAAGAGGGCACCAGACCTCATTACAGATGGTTGTGAGCCACCATGTGGTTGCTGGGAATTGAACTCAGAACCTTTGGAAGGGCAGGCAATGCTCTTAACCACTGAGCCATCTCTCCAGCCACCCCCCCCCCCAACATCCCTTTTTAAACAAGTAAGAGATGCTGGAAATAGGAAACAATTCCACAGGACACGCCATCTATTTTTACATCATTTCAAATATGAAATAGTAAATACTTTTAAAAAGCATTGTATTTTCATCTGTAATTATCTGGAAGAATCACTCTGAAATCTCCAATAGTATATATACTACAGAAACTGTGTTCCAAAACTGTCACAAAAAAGATTTAGCTCAAAGAAAAACATGAGGGCAACCAGAGTGGGCTTCAAATTCACTGAGTGAAAAAACTCTGAACACACTCTAAAACTTCCAAATGAGAGTACTCCATTCAGATACTGGTTATTTGCCACTATAAAGAAAAAGGACTTAATAATAATAATGATGATAATGTTCATAATAGTCATAATGGCAAAATAATAATAAACAACTTACATATGAGCCACTAGATGCAATATAGAAGGACTCCACCCTCTTGAACTAAAACTGTTAAAGAACTCAAGTCCTTAAACCATCACATTAGTGACTGAGGTCAACTTATTAATTTAAGGGAACACTAATTCAGATTGTAGTATGCACTTTAATAAATGCATCTCTACAGATCTCCTAAATTCTACAAGGAGTTTCACAGCTCTGCCCTGTCCTCTCCCTCTCTTGTTCTGTACACTGTACACTGACATCCACCAGGCCCTTCTCAAGCATCTGTCCTTCATGAACATTTCTGACCTCTTCTTCCACACCAGACCTCCTGAACTCCCTCACCATGACTGTATCTCAACGCCTGTATCACACCTCTTAAGTCTGCTTTCTCCACTGCTAGATCAGAATTACTTGTGGGCACTCCCACCATCCACCTTAGGACCTACGACAAACAGGGTCCAGTACTACCAAGTGCATGGGGTAACTTGTAGAGAGGCTTCAGGGCCTTGGTAAGAGTAAAGATAGCACTTGTCAGGATTAAGAGGATCAGCGTCTTACCTGTTTGGAATTGGTTAAATACAATTTTGCTCCAAGATTTAAAATCTGCAACTTCACCAGATCATCTTCATTGGTGAAACTTTTAGCCGTTTTCCTCAGAACATCAGGGGCAATTTTAGGAACTCGCTCACAGTTCTCTCCAATTAGCCAAAGAATGCTTGCTCTAGCCACAGGAACCTAACATAAGAAGCAGATGAAATGATTAGAAACGGGATAATCACACACTCCTCAACATCAGCACAAACAAGGCCGAGAACTGTAAGGACCCCATTTATTCACTCACTGGATATATGTATCTAAGAGCGCTCGACACTTTTAAGGTTTGCTTGAACTATCAAGTACAGACACAAAGGAAATCTCATTAGAGCTGATTTCAGGACTGGAGCTGGCTCAAGTGGTTAACCGCACCGGCTGCCCTTACACAGGGTTTGAGTCCCAGCACCCACATGACAGCTCACAACCATCTGTAACTCCAGTCCCAGGGGATTCGATGTCTACTTCTGGCCCCCACAGGCACCAAGCACACATTAGGTGCACAGACACACATGTAAGCAAACACCCCTACACATTATATAAATAAAAATTTAAAAGCGGGTTTCAAAGAAATACCCTAGGGAAAAATTAGTAAAGTTAAGAACTACTTGTCTAGAATCTAGGTCCATTTAGAGTCCAGCTTGCTCCTGTCACTGTTTCATGTTGCTGTGGCAGGAGCGGGCTGTACGGCACTTTAGTATTATAATTTTAAAAATAAAGTACACTTCAATATAATTTGTTTTCCTAAAAATCACTGCCTTGCTACAAATTGGAAGCCTTCCATCAGAACCATTAAGACCAACATTTTAGAGTATGCAAATTAGTTTTATTACTATTTGCTTATTTGTACCCTCCCCTATTCCAAAAGGAATTTGAGAGGGCATGTAAATTAGTTCCTGTGAACATTTTCACCTAGCATAGAAAATATGCTTTTTATTCTAAGTGAGAAATCTCATGGCTACCGTAAGTGGCAGCCCAACTAAAACAACGGCAGGCCTTTCCTGAGTCCCTTTGCAATGCCTCTAAGTTCTACTGCTTCCACACAGTCACACAGATGTTCACGCTTTGACTTCAAAGGAAGAAAGCAAAACGTAATCAAATTACATTTGGTTAAGCTAAACTCTTTAATTATTTGTTGCATACTAATGATCGCAATAATATAAAATATTAACATATCTAAACTGAGTCAACAGAATCAGAGGTCATTAAGAATGTTTGGAAATAAGAAGTCTACATTTCCTAACATTGTAACAGCATCAACTCTTTAACTCATGCTTAAAAAGAACTTAGAAAGGAAATCAGTCTACTTATGCAATGTAAAAGGGCTTAAGGGCTACGTCAAATCTATTCATGCAGTGTGATAAAACTAATACCCTTACTGTACACTCATTTCTGGAAAGAAAGAGGTTATTTCTAATGTTCCAAAGGTTACACTGCATTAAGACCTTACTCCCAATCTATTATTTTAAATTGGGCTAAAGAATAGTAATTGAGTGGTGCATTAAGTTTCCAGCACAGAGCAATTCAAGTGGCCTTCCATAATGAGAGGTACTTCTAAATGAGAATACATAGGCAACTCAGAGTTCAGTTATGCTAGATTTATTTTCTTAAATATTTTACTTTATATTGCAACTCTAGAAATCAGAGTTCTACAACACAACACAATCTATTGTGAAATTTTAATTATTTTTCTTCTGACAACAAACTTATTCTATTTGACTTTAAAAAACAATCACAAAAGGAAGGTGTTAAAACATTTCAGACTCATGTGTATATTAAGATTAAAATAACAGCATTTTAACACTATAAGCATTTATCATATTTGAAAGAACTAAAAATTAATAAATCAATACTAACAATGGAAAAATTCAAGATGGTGATGGAATAAGAGGAATAACATTTGAAATTTCCCAGAATTGAGCTAATAAAATTCCTAAGCACACATTTTTAAAATGTAGAAGCTTCTTTATAATATGAAATAATAAAAATATATCAAACTTTTGATAATGCTATTTTATTAAAATTTCAGAAGATAGGCAGGGAAACACAGGCCTAGAGTCCTAACACCCACTAGGCAGCAAATAGGGAGGTATTCCAGCCAGTCTGGGCTACATGAGACTGTCTTAAAAAAAACTAAGATCAAACAATAAGGCCTTAAGAAACTTGTAAGGCCATTGTTTTGTGCATCTGGCTAGAGTCAAAGAACTAGTATCTTCCAATTCAGTCCTTCCTTTTCTCTCACAACTAAAACTACAAATAAAAAAAAAAAAAGTTACCTTTGTTCCCCAGTTTTTTCAACCACATAGTAAATTGGAACAGTTAATTAAAACTCAACTAATAATACAACACACGCACATGCACACACGCACTCAAACATAGGATAATACTCTTTTTATGACCCTCTGCTTTTCAATATTCTCAAAGACAAACTGGACTGTAAATGGCTGTGCGTGATTCTTTACTCTAAATGCCCTGAGAAAGTGGTTAAGTGCACTTTTCAAGCCTTCTAAGAGAACGTAGTTGCCACTGCCATTTTAACCCATTAACTTGCCTGCAAAAAACAAATGATGATTCCTCCCCACCACCGTGGTTATAGTGACATCTAGAAAGATTTTACAGATCGCTCTGTAAGCAGTTCAATTTAAAAGCTATTGTGTTTCAACAACAGCCCACTGCACCGGTCAACAGTCTAAAGTAAATCCTGCAAAATCATCAGTTTTATTTATTTAAATTTGTCAAAGGCAGAATCAGGAGACATCAACACGATGCACACTGACTCACAGCAGATCAGAGCCCAACAGAATGTATCTGGACTCAGTATACATGAAAACTTAGATCAGAGCCCAACAGAATGTATCTGGACTCAGTATACATGAAAACGTAGATCAGACTAGCAAGTGTCAGGATGCAGTGAGAGGGGGCTTGGTAAACAGCAGCGTCCAGTGAGGCATCATGTGCCACTTTAGAATTACTCAGCTGTCCGTCCAGAATAGCCTCCTAAGTGTTCTTTCATGACACCTGTCGTGGAAACACTACGCAAAACCCACTACAGCAGTCCTCAGGTGTGCTATTCTGGAGCAACCTTCCTGCAAAAGTCGTACTCATTACAAACGAAGAGCGCACCAAAGGACGATGTGGTCACAACCAGAACACACAAGACGACTGCCACAGCCATTAACTCTCTCATCTGGATGAGCTCAAAAAGCAAAATAATATAAACATTAATCTTCATAGTTTCAACTATGCTATCCCCTAAATAACCAATGGAATCAGTCTTTATATGACAAAAATCTATCAATATTCTCTCCTTTTAAAATCTGCACACCTAACATCCAGGAGTCCCTTCCTACAATCCGTCACGGTGTCTCTGAAAACTAGCTAATTTCTCAGTTAGATGTCCACAACAGCAGCACACTGCAGCTCCAACACTAACTCCACTGGAAATATAAGGACACTGGAGCAACAGCAGGGGCAAAGCGTTGCCCAAAGTCACAGATCATCAGTGCCAGGACTGTAAGTGTGAACCTAAATCTCCAATTCCCATTAGAGCACTGGGAAGAGCCAAAGGGAGACAGGGATATGAAAAGGGGTGGTCCCTCACCCATCATAGACCACATATCATGGTGGAGTGGGCATCATTTGCTCCAATGAAGAATATGCAACTCTGTCCCGTTCTGCTAACACATCACACAATGTCTTCCTACCTCTTTCTGTTTCCACGAGAGTCAGACTTTTCAGGGAGGGTACGGGCTCCTTCTTGTTTGGTCCCACACACTATGCCTCATTGGATGGTCTGGTTTTCAGCTCTATTATCCCTCCTCCCAGGGAGATATTTTGCCTAAAATGCCGCTCTAGCCGGTGTTTTAGACCCTCAGCGAGGATGTTCAATACTGGGAACCCTTTCATGGGTCAGGTTGGCTTCTCTTGAAATTGCTGAGCTTACACATCACTCCAGATTTCAAAGGACAGAATCAGGAGCGGGTACCATTGTGGGCTATGCTTCTCCGGCAGACTTTAGTCTGCAGCGCTTCCAAGCCCTCGTGCCTGCTGTTCTTATGAAAATCTCTCTTACTCAGGCTCCTATCTGCTTCATCCCTTGTCACATTCTGATGTTTCTCCCCGACCATGTTTAGCCTTCTGCAAAACAACTGTCTTTTTGAAGCGGGTCAGTTTCCTCTCCTGCCATGGCTCATCAACAGCGACCCCTCATCATCAGCTTCATTCCTTAAAGTCCAAGTTTGCACAGCAGAGCTGTGTGACCGCCCTCTTCTAATACTTCAGGAATAACCCATGCTTCAGAGCTGGCTTCCTCTCCGCCTTATCAGAAAGGGGGCTCTGCTTCAGTGATGTTTTAGAAGCCCAGATCAAACATGTCTTTATTGAACTGAATGTTTTTGGAATTTTGCAAATCAGAATATCTTTTAACTTTGATTCCTCTTCTTAGCTTCTTATGTTGTTTCATTTTGTTCCTTTACTATTTTTTCTTTTATTTACTTGGCAAGAGAGGAGTGGGGAGGCTGCTATAGCGAACATGTGGAGAGGACGGAGGACAGTTCTCTCCTCCCACACTGTGGTCTTAGGGACTCAACTCAGGTCATCACGGCAGCAAGCACCATAGCATGTCGCGCAACCGTACTGCTCCACTTCCCCTTTCCGTATGCCCTATGGACAAATCCATGCTCTTCAATTTTGGTCTCCTTAAGATTTATTTATTATTATTATTATTATTATTATTATTATTATTATTATTATTATTATTATAGAGAGTGTGTATGTGTGTGTTTGTATATGTCACACACACAGGTACACATAAAGGTCAGAACAGGGTGTCAGACCCCTGGAGCTGAAGTTACAGGAAGTTGTGAACCAACCAACATGAGTACTGGGTTCTCTGTGCACACCCATTAGTTATTATAGCCATGGTTCTTTTCTGGGGTGGAGGGAGGGTTCAAGACAGAGTTTCTCTGTGTAACAGCCTTAGCTGTCCTGAAACTTTTTGTAAACCAGGCTGGCCTTAAGCTCAGAGATCTATCTGCCTCTCCCTCCCAAGTGCTATAACTAAAAGTGTGCATCACCATTGCCTGGCACAGCCATGGTTCTTACTAGGACCTATCTCATGTCCCAGTCAATGTAGATATCCTCTATGGTGGACACCCAAATTAACCCTGTCTGGCCTGAAGCTCACTGTGTAGACCAGGCTGGCCTTGAACTAGCAGAGGTACACCTGCCTATGACTCCTGAGTGTTGGGATGAAAGTGAATGTCACAGCACTAAGCACTGTCTGTGTTTTCCTTGGTAACTGACATCTGGGGAGCAGGGCCAGTCACATTACAAAATAGCCCAAGCATGAGTATGTTTTACACTCCCTAATTATGTTTCCAGTCATCATGCTTCATGTATCATCTCAAAAGACACCTATATGATGGCATGTTCTCCTTGCTCATGTGATTAAAATACTGTTGGCCAGAACATCACAGTAAGTCTTGATTTCAGCCTTTGAAATTTGTAAGTAATCTGTGGGGACACACTTTGAGGCTATGCAAACAGTCTGATACTTCTTAAGTTTTCCCAAGGAGTTGGCAGTGTATCTTAGAATCCTCCAGTGAATCAGTATCTCAATGTCAGCAGACAGGGTAATTCTAGTCCTATCATTCCTTCTAGATTCGTTAGCTGTTTGCTCAATGCTTTCTTCATTATGCATTCATCCCAGGGAAGAAGGAGACTGCCACACATCCACTAATAATCTCCTTTCACAGTCCATGCAAGCTCCTCCCGCTCAAGCTGGGCTCTTTGGTTGTGCTGTTGTTGTTATTCATCACTTGTAGTCTTTACATATGGCCCTATCATTCTATAAATACAGTTCCACATTTCTTCCTTTTGTCTCAACACGACGGTCTAAATTTACACCCCATTTTATTACCTTATATACTAGCTCTGAAACTAGTCATTTCTCTAAGAAAACCAGCTTCCTTGAGGAAAGAATGGAACGTAAAGACCTATACTGGGGCTGTCTAGAGCTCAACAGAAGCACTCCCTGCCAAGCCTGAGGACTGGGGCTCAATCTCCAGAACCCACGTGGTGGGAGAAGAAAACCGATCCTGCAAACTGTCTTCTGACCCCCACACAGATGCTGAACATGTATGTCCACTCCAAATAAAAACAAAAACAAACAAAAAAACCAAAAACGTAAAAACTATTTTTTTAAAAAAAGTATAAATTTGAAAATATGCTAAGTGAAAGAAGCCTAAAATAAGGTCACATACTATGTGAATCTGCTTATACAAAATATGAAGAAAAAAGAAACCATAGAAACAAAAAGTAAATTAGTGGTGCTGAGGGGGAGAGAGTGAAGGGAGGTTCGGTCTTTAAGTATGGGATTCTTACTCAAGGGTAATGAAAATATTTGCACACCTTCATGTGTATACCAAACCCTACTGAATAATACACTTTAAAACTGAAGCTGTACAGCATGAAAGAACATCTCAGTAATAACAGATCACTGCACACAATGTGCTTCCTGGTAAGGGACACTATTTCTTCTAGGGTTTCTTAAAAGACAGCACTAGAAATACATGTTGTTATACACATCACAAATTCACATGTGACACATAAATTCAGGCACACACATATATTATTTAATATCTATCTATTTGTACTTAAGTTCCTCAAACTGTACTGTCCAATTCCAACCCAACACTGTTGGGCTCATTCTTTTCTTTCCTCCTTCAGGTCTATAATCCTCTCTTAAAAATAACCAAAACTTTTTTGTTTGTTGTATTTTTCGGGACAGGGTTTCTCTGTGTAACAGCCCTGGCTGTTCTGAAACTCACTCTGTAGACCAGGCTGGCCTCGAACTCACAGAGATCAGCCTGCTTCTGCTTGCAGAGTGCTGGAATTAAAGGTGTGCACCACCACCACCTGGCAAGAATCAAATCTTAAAGACAAAATTTAAACCCAGACGTCACAGCTTTCTTAACCATTACACTTTGAGATAGCCATTTAAGACAAGAAGACCGAGTGGGTTTGGCAGAACTTAGGGATACTCACAGTGATGCTGTCCAGGAGTTTGGCCATGTGCTTAATAATTTCACCATGCTGTGCAGGCTGCATTTGTAACAGTTTCTTTATAACAACCACACTTTCAGCAACAACTATTTCTAAAAGACACAAAAATTGTCATATTAAATATGTATAATCAATTCACTTGCAATTGGCCTGGTAAAATGAAAATTCCAATCAGCAAAAGATTCTCAGTGCTTTAAATACATGAAAACTATAATCTGAAGCACACTTTTCAGTGTTTGCTGAACTATCTTATGCAGAATTCACTTCAAACTCTGGCCTCTGTAACACTTACACTATGCTCCACAGTGAACAGTCTTTCAGCCAGAGCTTCGATATAATCAAACATCTACTATCTAAGCATTTTATCATATTCTATACTGAACAGAAGAGGGACACGGGACAACCACACCAAGCCCTGCCAAAGTGATGCATCTGGAAACAGTAAGGTTTAGGAGGAGAAGGAATGGAATCACCATAGAAACAGCATCCACTTCAGTGTCAAAATGAGTATGACCATGAACTGATTGCTTACACATGGGCTGTTAGATGGTGCAATCTTTGTGGGATTTAAGTGCACAGAGAAAGATATTAAATAAGCAAATGTGTATGTCTGAGTTTATGTGTCATGTGTGAATCTGTGAAGGGTATAACATGTATTTCCCAGTGCTGTCTTTTGAAGACCCTAGAAATAATAATGTCCCTTATCAGCAAGAAGACGTAAATCCATGCTATCTATCTACCCAACGTAGCACCTCAGAGGCTGCTCAGATGCATCGCCCAGACTGCTTTGTGGCTGGCTTCTCATAGTCCTTTGCCAACAGGTATTAGACTGTATCTTAGCCTTTGCCTTATTCCTGCCCTTGTGAATAGTGTCTTCAGCAAATCCCCTTTAACTACCTCTTCCAAGCACCACAGCCTGTTCCTTCAAGGACTTTACAAATAATGATCCTATAAGTGACTAAGAAGCAAATCACAAGTTGGGGTTTGGATATGGGTTTCCACAAAGAAGCTAACCAGTAGTCTAGTCACCTTTGTGGTGGCACCAGAGAGACACACAGCAGCATAGTATCTGCATATCTGACCTTTCGGAGGAAGTCTTACATGAGCTACTATTTTGTGTGCATGCATGGGTTCATGTAGGACTGTGTTTATAGCTGTGTTGTAGACACATGCATCCATTTATTCATGCTTGCAGAGGCCAGAAGCCAAGACTGGATGCCTTTCTTGGTCATTTTCCACATTTTTGATAGGGTCTCTCACTGATCCAACAACAATAACATTGTCTGGCCAGCAAGTCTCAGGGATGCTTTCAGCCTTCCCACACTGAGCAACAGACACATGTCTCCTTGCCTTGTTTTTATGGGTGCTGGGATCTGCACTCAGGTCCTCCCACTTGTATGGCAAGTACTCACTGAACTATTATTAGTGTCACAAATGTCGAAAATAATAAGTATCTGCTGTCTTTATGCAGAATTTTGATTCAAGAAGAGATTCATGGGTGTTAGACAATCCCCTGGCATGTACTTCAAAGGTTTAATATTATACAAACTACCACAATTTGTACTGTTACATTTTTTATTGAAATAGATTACCCGTTAAGTATATGTTACAAATATATTATGAATATATGAAATGTATTATACTTTTCATGAGTAAGTATACATAATTCAAGCCAAATCTTTTTCTAAGTTAATAAAATTAGGTAACTAATATTTAATATTAAGGTTTTAGTTTACAAAAATATTACGTTTCGCCGGGCGGTGGTGGCGCACGCCTTTAATCCCAGCACTCGGGAGGCAGAGGCAGGTGGATATCTGTGAGTTCGAGGCCAGCCTGGTCTACAAAGAGAGTTCCAGGACAGGCTCCAAAACCACAGAGAAACCCTGTCTCGAAAAAAAAAAAAAAAAAAACAAAAATATTACGTTTCATTTTTGTCCTGCAACATATCATTTTAAATAAAGAAGCAGATTAGAATTATATGGTTTTGTCCATAATTGAAGATAAGCACTTAAAGTACTCTTTGAACGCTTAGAATATTTTATAACTACAAGCAAATGCTACTTACATATAAGACCACTACTGTGCTAAGAGGAAACAAAAATAATTCAAGGTAATTATCTTTGGATTATACAAATAATTTGTCAGATCACCTCAGAGTCTACAAGGAAAAATATATTTAGGTAAAAATAATATGCAAAGAAAATATACTACATAAGGTCTTAAAGAATCCACTATTTAAAAATATATGTATTACAAAACTTGCTAAAACTAGGAAAAGACATTAATAATATAATCATATACCCATGCTGAGACAGAATTGACTATGCTGAAATGTATACTCAGAACCATTTATCTTCTAGAGCTAAATTACCCTCCACTTACTGCTGTCAAAGACTACTACAAACACAGCTTAAAGCAATGCCATTTTATCCTATATAGTTCCTGATCAGAAGGCAAGCATGGTCTTATGAGTCCTTCTGGAAGGTGATAACTGGGCTCTGCGGGATCTGAGGGTCTACTTCTTGTATTTCTCATCACTCCGAGGAGCTGCCCTGCCCCACTTGGTCCATTCACATCTTTGACTGCTGCTTCCATAATCATCAGATTTTCCCTAGGGCCCCAGATTACACTACCATTCAAAGAATCTATCTCTCCACCCTTAACTCAGTTCCTGGTTCCACATAAAGTAAGAATCTCACTTCCTAGTATCCGGTGATTTTGGGATTCATTGTCTGTCTTCTCACTCCCTCAGGGAAACAAAGACTATGTGCACAGACTTCAGCGCCAGTGTAACTCCACAAGAAAAGCACAATATTAAGACTTTAATTTGCAAAAATATTACATTTCATTTTTGTTCTGTAATGTATCATTCTAAAGATGAATAAGGAAGCAGAGTAGAATTCCATGATTCTGTCCATGATTTAAGTGCCTAAAGTGCCCTTTGAACTCTCAGAATAGTTCTATAATTATAAGCAAACACTATTTGTGTTCTCGGCCTCTTCAATCGATCCCCCTGTCCTCACCAAAATGTAACCATAGCACACCTGAGTACAGTCTGCTGCTCCCCCGTGTTACAGGTACGGAATCTGGAGAACAGGTATGCTTCGATTACTCAGGGGAGCACTGACACCCAAGTAGGCAGTCGACTTCTACATACATACAAATAGCGAGCAAGCAAGTAAAAGAAGTAGATGGGGGAAACTATAACATATTTATTTTATGTTACTGCTTCCTTCTATCAGACTGCGAGGACCATAAAGGCAAAGATTTTTATAAGCTAAATGAATATCTTATTAATCTACTCAACATTTATTAAATATCTCTACAGATTCAAATTCTCACTAAATGCTTACTGAATTATAAAAACTAAACAAAATTGAAAAGTAACCTTCCATCTAATTCTTTCAGTTGATAGTAGGTGCCAACAAGGTTACTCAGACAAACAAATCCTGTTAATATATTACCTAAAATAAACTAGCACAGGCAATTAAATTATCCTAAGTCAATTGAAATGTGAATTTCTCATACTAGAGAACCTTAAGAAATCCGTTTTTCAAATTAATCTTTCACATCAATAATGGGTTATTTTATGGCAAGCTTCAAGTCTGCTTCAAAAGATTCTTTGAAATCAAAGAAAATAAACCTTTAAAAACTAAACAGTATGTTGCAGAAATAATTACCTTAAAATTAATATGAACATTTCTCATCATAAAAAAAGGACCAAGAAAAGATGGGCAGATACTTGTGCTACGCTTTATATTTAAAAAGATGGTTGGTGTTCTAATTTCTGATAGCTTTTAAATAAAGGATATCTTAAAACAACTACCACCAGCAAGCCTTATGCAATGCCCAGAAAGTCAGTATCAAAGATACAGGAAATAGAATGTTGTTTCTAAAGCCATCCTTGAAACTGTGACATAGAGACAGAGGCAAATGCTCCTGTATGGAGCGAATCAGACGCCACGGACAGCATGTACCACTCATCCTTCTTGTCTTCCTGCACAGGTAAACTTAGCAGAAATTTCTTTTCTTGTTAGTTTAGTGGAATATATTTGAGTTTTAATATCTACATAGGAAAATGTTCTAGCAATCAAAAGTTTGTAGGAAAAACTATATGATTATTTGTGCGTGTGTACACACACAAATCAGAGTTATTCAGGAATAAGTTTTGTTTTACTGTTTGCTTCATTTTAGTTTTTCATATAAAAATCAATAAATTCAAAAACTGTACAGTTTAAACATTCCCTGAGAAAACAATCATTTTAATTCACTGTACAATTATAATAGAAATCTTGGTGAGAAGCTAACTTGTTTTTCTCTAACAAGATGTTTTTCTCATCTTATTCACAAACCATAGCCACACAGAGAACTGGCACTTCTACACGAGCAGTTTACAGTTAGATGACAAATTTTGCTACCCCATTTCTGAGAATACTTAAGTAATATTTGGGCGCACATGAAGCTGTGCTCCATGATGGCTTCTAAGTCTAATTTGTCTTCAGTGGGGAAGTTGAGTGACTTTCAGTTCTGGAAGACTGAAAGGCTGAGGGGTCACTGCTCACATGTTTTGTTCCAGCCACTGTTCAGGTTATAAAGTCATTTGCCTGCTTCTAGCACCCTCTGCAGGAGAACCAATATGCATGCCTTCTATGCCAGTAAGAAACAGTCACAGAAAACTTGCAGAAAGGGTATACGGCAGTGGTTAGTGAATGAGTAAGATAAATTGCTGTATGGGGACAAAACAAATACTGTTAATTATCTAATTTGTTTTTTGAGGTAAATTTACATGCAAATCAAGAATAAAGTTGCTTCTTATTGTGACTATACTACTGACATATAGAGAAACTCCAAAAGATAAGATAACACATAAAAGATTGCAGCTGCAGGCTGTACTAAGAACATCCGATTTTAAATTATGTGAAAACAAAATGATACCATGAACTCACCATCCCTGTTGGATAGCAAACAGACCAGGCCATTGAGGCATGTGTCGGTGACTTCGGTGATGCTGGTTGCACATCTGCCTATCGTCTGAATAGTGGCTGCTGCAAACTGTTTGTCCTGGCTTTTCACGTAGGTCTAAAAACAGTTTGATTAGTTTCGACATTGGGATTATCGAGTAAATACAAGCTAATTTTGATAGCTTTGTCAAGATGAAAGAATTTAGAATACACAGTCCTCTCTTAAGCCCAACAGGAGCTAAGTGATGCTCACTTCATTCTTCTCTTGTTATGTAATGTGCTCCTTCTATAGCAAAGGTACATTTTAAGCCAGGGTCATTCACCTGCAGCCGATGACAAATGGAGAGGGGGAGCATCACCCAAAGACAGTAATTAGCTTAAGAGCTGAGTTGAGAAGATGCTAAAAGCATGCTCTGTGGTTTCATCTCATTTACCCAGGGAAAGAAGGGGGGAACCTTTCCAGACACCTAAAAGTTCAGAGCCACTGAGATGGTTTAAGAGTGACAACAACAGACCAATAGCTATAGTGACCTGTGCTTCACTAAAACTACAAGTACTAGTTCACAAAATCAGTCCACATCACTTTCAAACAGAACAGTATAGACACATATTAACACATACTTAAAAAGAGTTCTGTCTAACTAAAGGAAGTAAAAGGCCTTTGCAAAACTCCTGACAACCTTATATACTTTGTGACTCTGGTTACAACTTTCCTAAATTTAAAAGCTAGACTTTTATTTTTAAAAAAGATTCCTAAACCCAAATTCTAAGTATGTACATACAGAATTGACTCTATGGGTATCTAAGAAAAATATACATTAAACAGTTATATCTAAGTGAGAAATCAAAGAAAAAAACAAAGGATGCAAATAACATAGGAATTTAGTGTAAACTCTCAAGGAGATGACTAAATGTTGAAGAAACAAGTGATGCTTTCCAGTTCTATGAAAGGAAAAACCAAAGCAGACATAAAACTGTTCCCGAATAGATAATTTCATTGCTATAATGTAAAAGAATGCATTAGAGCTGTTGAGGAAACTCCCTATTTCAATCACAAAGTTATGAACAAATTTAAGTAAGTGTAAAAAATACTGACAGAAAAAAGGAAGGATTTATACAACAGCTCACAGTAAGTAAGTTGATGAACACCTCTTGAAAGAGGCTCACTGACTACTGCAGAGAACACAAGGGCATGCCCCCTGCTGTTCTGGGGGTGCCGGGCAGGTGCAGAAATATGACAAGATTATACAGCAAGGGAAAGGGGACATGAGCAAAGACCAACAACAGTAAGAATGAAATAAGACTATATAAGTGATTTAAAATTAAAATCCAAACAACGATCTCTAGTCTAACAAGAGCTTGAGAAGCCCAGTTTTTCTAGCATAACCATATGAGGAGAGCTCTCTGTCATTCTAATTTTGTCACTAATTTTACTAGAAAAAAAATATACAGCATGGAAGTTCAGTAACCCAGTAACAAAATAATTGCGGACATGTAGTAACATTCTATGACTCTTGACCAAAGTATAAAAGAAATACAGTTAAAAAACAAACAAACATGGTGTTTATATACAGGTAAAAAGAAATTTATAGTGGGCTTATGGAGGAACTCCAGCCACAGACTTAACTAGATTTTAAATATTGAAAACTAGTAAGAACTCTGATGTGGGAATGATTTCTTATTAATAAAGAAACTGCCTAGGCCCATTTCATAGGCCAACCCTTAGGTAGGCGGAGAAAACAGAACAG
>NC_022021.1:6098492-6107796 GCF_000317375.1 Microtus ochrogaster
AGGCGGTGGTGGGGAAGAGACAGAAATCTTTAATAAATAAATAAATAATTTAAAAAATAGATTCTCACCCTCACAGTATGGGTACTGAGCTCAGCAGCAAGCACCTTTAGTAGAGGACAACAAATCGGAGTCACTGCTCCCCACACACTCAGTAATAAAGCTTGAGCTAATGGGGCAATCTACAAGGGGGAACCAGGTAACAATGATGTGTTCTCACGGGCACAGAAAGTCATTTTAGAGCATGGTGGCAGTATGGACAGAATCCTTAACAAAAACCAAAGATTTTACACCCAATGATGAGCCAGTTTTCCCTGTGCCATGGAAACAGAAAGGGAAACAAGACCATTTATTCTATGCTGTACATTGTAGTTAATGCTTATTCTCGAAAACAGAAAAATTCCCAGTTGCTGATCTTTCCCTAAACTGTTTTATTTATGCAGCTGCATATTCTAGGTTGAGTAGAAGGCATATTTAACTTAAAATTGAACATATTTTAGAAACTACAATTAGCATTGTATACAAACCTGAAATTCCCGAAGAAGAGTTGATATGTTGGCTTCATTTGCCAAGTTTGTCAAAATTTCAAGCTACAATAGAGTAAAAGAGAAAGTAAACATTTTAAAACACAAATAAAAAGATGAATTTAACAGAGACTAAACATCCATATGAAACTTGATTTTTTAAAAATTACTGTCATGTGAGGCTCTGTATTCTTGAGGGGGGTCTTAGTCTGTTTCCTTGAGTCTACAGAGACTAGATAATTACACAGTTCTTAAAAAATAATTAACAAAACAATCCCCATCTTTACTAATTGTGTTAATTTTATAATTCTTATCTAATTAACCTAAACAATTTGTTAGCTCAACTTTTATTTTTTTATTAATAAAGTTAGGAAACAATTTGCCCTTCATGTAACACTTCTGTTTTCCAGATACCAATTAATTTTCTTGATTGGCTATCTCATCCCACCTTCCCAGACACTTAGACAATTTATACATGTATGAAGTACGAAATTAAAAGTCTGTCTCCACTGAGGTTGAGAAATCTACTTTGCCCATAAAAAGATTAATTATTCTGAAGGTGGCATAAACATGAGACCAACAGAAAAACACAGTCCAACATGTCCACTACAACATTCATATCAAGTTTTATATTAAAAGTCAATGACATAAACAATTCAATTAAAAGGCACAGCCTTTAGAAAAAATTTACATATTCTGTGTAAACTTATTTTATCACTTAACTTGCTTTATCTGTTGGAAATCTGTTCTCTAAGAATATAGCTTGACTAGTCATTTTATTTTAATAAGAAAATTGAGACAATTTTTTAGTGCAGGGGAGAGACAAAGTCTCATGTATCCCAGGCAAGCTTCAAACTTACTATGTAACTAATGACCTAATGTTACTGTCTCTCCCTCTGAAGTCTGGCATTATGAGTCAGCAATAACACATGGGCTAGTTATTTTAAAGTATTTTTAAAATGTAAAAACATTATTTTTAGTAGTACTGGGAACTAACCTAGGTCTCTGAGCATGCTAATCAAACATCCTACCACTGAAACATATGAGTCTTTGTTCATACAACTTTTAAAAAATAGCTTCAAACCTATTTTTTAAAACTATATGTGAATTACACAGAACTGTTTTTTACTAAAACACATAATATAGAGTTTGATAGAGTTACCAAACTGATACAAAATCACCCCTAAATACTGCTGCCTATAAATAAAGACAGGCTTGGTAGAATGAGACAAAATCAGAACAATCAAGAAATGAATATGAAGATTTTGTTTCCACACAACTGTTCTATATGTTTATGTTTTAATAACTATCTCAACAGTATGTAAATACAAAGATCATCCAACTTAATATCAAATAAAGCATTTTGTTACTCCTTTTGCTGTAAAATTATCCAGTCTTTCAGCTCACATTTATTACTTGAAATGTTTTATAATTACAAAGCAGGAGTCTGTTATTAATGTTGAAAATATCATACTGTTTGTGTTTCACCAACTTTCTTGTGAGTAAACCCATTTTTAATGAAAATAACACTGTCCCAATATTTAAAAGAATGTCTATTTTTTCTTCATTAGTTTTTAATGTCTCTGACATAGCACACAGTATGCAGAAATGTCCCCATGCCCTGCCTAGGGCCCTACTGTCTTACCATCACAATGAGCTCTACACCACAGGGCTTTCATCATCTCTGTTAGTCTATGCCCAGCCTTTCAAAGCACCCACACATCATACCAACCATAAAAAACATTCACAAAAGTTATTTTAAATACTTCCAAATGTCATTTTTTTCACAAATCTTCCACAGAATCAGCTCCACCTTTTTACTTAGTATAGGACTTAATTCAAATCTCCACTGTCTGTCTGAACACACTCATGCACACAACAGAGCACAGTTTACAGAAGCCAGAGGCTACTGTAGTATCTCTTCAAAGTACACAGCAGCTAAAGAAGCTGTATGAAGCATACGGACCTTCAGTGTCTTGATCATAGTTGGATCAGTGGACCTGACATAGAAACTCTTCAGGTAAGGTTCAAACATACCCTAGGTCAAAAAAAAAAGAAAGAAAGAAAGAAAGAAATGGGTAAATACATTTATCACAGTGGTGTGCTTCTTTAAATTAAATGTTCACAATATACATACCTTTCTCTGAATTGACATAGTTGCAATATTTTGTAAGACAATATACTGTACCTCCCTAAAAGTGAAAAGACATTTCAGTAGTCATATCCAAAGAAACATCTTATGAAAACAATACATTAAAAAGAATCTGTAAGAAAACTCAGAGGCAACAAAATTTTTAACGACAAGACTCTACATGTTTAGTAACTATGAGGCATTCATATCTTCTTTCCAGTGCACGTGTACTCGAGAATACTAACATTCTGTGCAGTAGGTATGTCATGAGATGGAGGCAGAGCTCACTTTATGATACTGTACCCTCTGAAATACAAGGCCAGTATTGCTGCTTTGCACACATGAAGGAAAATGAGTGGAGGAAATGCAATCACAGTGCTAACTCACATTCTTATCAGGGGCCTCACAGTGTCAACAACCAGTCACAGATCAAAAGAAAGGCCTGGTTTTAAAAAGTCACATTATGCTATTCCTAAGGCTTCATATCTAATAAAGGACAGAATCTACTATTAAATTCACATTAATCTGGTAAAGCCTTTCTACCAAAGAACCATTCCAGATCTTTCTAGCACCATTTGAACTAACTATCCATTGCAAACAAGTATCACCGAGCTGGTAACAAGAAGTGGCTGAAGATAAAGTGAAGGCGAGAGCGGGATGAAACAACTTCTGACTTGTTTCTCAAATAGCAGGAGCGAAGAAGGGCGTGAGGGGCACGATCAGCATACACGTTCCCATCCCAGCTAGTGCAGCAGTGCAATGGAGGGTAGGAAACAATGACATCAAGCAGCTAGCAGTGCAAAATGTCTGTGCAACCTTGACCAATGGAACAATGAATGATGTTTTTAAACATAATAAAACACTAATGCTAACTTTACAGCTCTAATGAAAGAACTCATCTTTTTAGGTTTTCCGTTTGTTTGAAATTGTTTATCTGAACTATTGAATTATACAGAGGGAAACTGTAAAGATGGCATGTTCTATCTATCCATACAGGAAACTAAAGAGCACAGGGCTCTTTAAAGGGAGTAGTTATTTTCTAGTAGCTACTCTTGGGGGTTAAGTAGATGATTTAGTAGATAGGACGGCTTGCTATGCAAACACAAAGACAGTTCAAATCCCCAGAACCCATGTAAAGCTGGGAGTGACACCTGTAAACCTGTGCTCCAGCACTGTGAAGGTTAAGACAGGAGGCCCTGAGAGCCACCCGTCTGTCTACCTGTTTAATAAGAGACTTGTCTCAAGGGAATCCAGCATAAGGTCAGAGCAGAATCACCCTCTAGTATCCATATGCTCCAGAGACACACATGTGCAGCACAAAAAACACACACACATATAGTCCTACTAACACACATGCATACACCACTGTTCACATATGTACACACACACAAAATCAAAACAACAAAAAAATAAATAGCTCTTTTTAAAACTGAAGAAACTAGTGATTGAACATTCCAATTTTATATGAAGTAGGGTTCTGCCAAGCAACATGACATGGTCTCTGCTATTATTCTAAGGCAACAGTTTTCAAAGTGTGGGTCATGACCCCTGTGGGGACCAAATGACCCTTTCAGAGGGGTCACCTAAGACCCACTGGAAAACACATATCATTACATTGTGATCCCTAACAGTAGTAAGATGAAGTAGCAAGGACAAGTTTTACGGTTGGGGTCAGCACAGCATGAGGACTGTGTTAAAGGGTCGGTACGATACGGTAGGAAGGTGAGAAGCAGTGCTCTAGGGTCAGAGCTAACGCACTGAGCAAAGCAAGCTGAGCACACTTAAGGACAGTTTTCAGTGATTCCAGAATAAATAAAATTTCCAAACAGCAAGACTGCTAAACCCAGCAAAGCAAAGTACATGTTCTATGTTGCAACATACGTTAATATCTCTGGACCTGAAGCTAGAAACTCCCATTTTTCTTCACTAAGACTGAGATCCTTTTATGTGTGAGACCTTACTTATGAAATAGTCAACTATATACCCCAGGCTGAGGAGACGGACTACATTTGCCTCAACACTACTTCTGCGAGAATACAAAGAAAAAAAGCACATGCAAAATCACAACCTACCTATTGCTACGCAGTAGGCGCACCAGGGACTTAGAAATAACGCCAGCCTCTGACTTGGGTGAAATGTGCCAGTACAGCTGGGCCACAGCCATAACCACCTGCAAGAACAGAAACAGAGGCACAGTGACCATCTAAGCAACGGGGTCCAAACGCATCCTCACTCCACATGTGTTCCCTCTAAACACCTTTAGAACTTGTGCGAAGCAGAATGAAATGTTCAAGTCTTCGTAGGGGGTTGAACACAAAGTGCTTATATTTGAGAGCAGAAGGTTAGCGGTGTCAGACAGGACCGCTGTGAGTAGAAGGGCCCTAAGGTACGTGTCCTCACAAGATACAGATAAAATGCAATGTCAAGATGAAAGCAGGAAAGTGAGTGATTGTCTGTATGCCAAGAAATGCAAAGATCACCAGCAACTACCTTCCAACGAGGAAAGAGACAGCATCTCCCTGGACCCTCCAGAGGATACAGCCTATTCATACCTGACTTCAGTCTCCGGCTGTCTGGGATGTAAAAACTCCTGTCCTTTTCATACACCTAGATTGTGGCAATTTGTATGACAGGAAACTAACACGTCGTGGGGGGGGGGGATGCCATAAATGAACTGCCCATAGTGACAATAGTCCTGGGCAAAAAAAACCCAAACAAACAACAACAAAAAACCCTTCATGCTGTTCATGACTGAGTGCTGGCTGCTTAGTCACACAATTCTA
Organism: Microtus ochrogaster; assembly: GCF_000317375.1. Classification (NCBI taxonomy): domain Eukaryota; kingdom Metazoa; phylum Chordata; class Mammalia; order Rodentia; family Cricetidae; genus Microtus; species Microtus ochrogaster. The sequence continues at coordinate 6,103,928 of NC_022021.1, forward strand.
AAGAGAAGCAGCTGCGACTTCTAAACCATGCCAGATTGGGTGGGGAGAGGGGTGAGAAAAGGAAACGGAGCAGCAACAAGTTGTCTGAAGTCAAGGAAAGTGAATCAAAATGCAGCAACAAGGAGCTTGCAGCACTCTGTCTTTTTAAGATTCACAACTTTAACGCTAGTCTTGGAGCATCTGGAGCCATGGGACCGGAAATGGGCTGTTCTCCAAATAAACCTGTACCGCATTTCTCTCTCATGTGCCTTTACATTCAGAGTCAAGATTACTCGCCACCAAAAAGTATCTAGTTCAGCATGTGGACGCTGAGACTCAGCACCGAAATGGTTCACAAGACAAATGAACACTAATATAGTTCTGTTCAGTACACTGCAAGTTTCAGGCATGCCTGGATAGTACACCACACACCAAGGTGCCTAAGCTAAAGACATTCTTTATAAAAGAAAAATCATCTTTAAAAAAACAGTTTATGGGATCCTAATATACTGTTTTGTAATATTTAAAAAATAGTAAGTTGACTATGGCTTTCATCTAGAACCTGGGAATTCAAGAACAGTAAGATCTCATTTCCTCACTTGTGCTCTTAAAGTGTAAAACATCCACACCCATATGCGAGGATGTGAACTGTATTTTCTCTAAGTCAAAACGCAGCTTTCACTTGGTATGTCATCTTTTGAATATATTAGTCAAGCCACTCCCAAATCTAAAAGAACTAAATGACCTCCCTTTGCCTCATGATCTATAAAAACAGTAGCTTAAATTTTCTTCAATGCTACACATGAAATCTGAAAGTCAAGTTGTAAAAAGCCACTGGGGAAACTCTCACAACTCCAAAGTCCAGACTGGCTGAAAGAACTCAAGCCCCAGGCCTTCCACCTGCTCATAATTAAAGCATCCTATACTGCACCCTCCTCTTGACCATCCCATAGTCTTCTGCTTCTGGTTCTGCCTCCAATATAGTCACTACCCTGATCCATCAAGCTTTCTAAAACGAGTTCCCAAAATTCACTTTCAAACATAAGAACAAGTGTGTGTTTCTTTCTTTTGTTTTTGTTGTTTGTTTTTTGAGATGGTTTCTCTGTGTAGCCTTGGCTGTCCTGGAACTCGCTATGTAGACCAGCCTGGCCTTGAGCTCACAGAGATCTGCTTCCCTTGTGCTGGGATTAAAGGTGTGTGCCACCACTGCCCAGCTATATTTCTTTGTTTTGTTTTTTTTTTTTATATTTAAATATTTATTTATTTATTTATTATGTATACAATATTCTGTGTGTATGCCTGAAGGCCAGAAGAGGGCGCCAGACCTCTTTACAGATGGTTGTGAGCCACCATGTGGTTGCTGGGAATTGAACTCAGGACCCTTGGAAGAGCAGGCAATGCTCTTAACCACTGAGCCATCTCTCCAGCCCCCTATTTCTTTGTTTTGAAACAGGTCTCACTATGTAGTCTCACCTGGTCTGAAACTCCCTATGTAGTCCAGGTTGGCTTCTAACTCACAGAGATCTACCTGCCTCTACCTTCTGAATTCTGGGACTGAAGAAATGAGCAACTACACCTGATAGGAGTAAGGCTGTTGTTTTTTAATCTTCATAATTCTTCAAAAGTCAGGCTTCATTTAAATTTACTTACACAAGGCAAGGTAACATAATACACTCAGAACCATGGCAGCCTATGGTGCACTAGCAAATAAGCAGGGACCCCACATATGCACAGAAACAACCATGTAACCTGGGACTCAATACCTGGCATTGTCAGCAAACGTCTAAATCATAAAACCAACTCCCAAGACAAAATGAAGCTAACAGTGAGTTAATGATACTTTCAGTGAGTAGCAGCTATTAGGGAGACGAGGCACACTAAACACAAACATGCGTTTGACTGTATTAATGACTTCATGCCTTACTATGATGAGGCACACTAAGCACAAGAATGCGTTTAGCTGTATCAGTGAATCATGCCTTACTATGACTGAGCTTTTGAATGATGACTTGGAATTACATTACTAGTAGTACCATAGAAACTTCTGCTAATTGCTAAGTATACAAACTTCTAAAGGCTAAATTCTCAAAGGAGTACAGAAAAAAGTAGTAAGTTCCTTATATTTGAAGATATACTAAATGAAGAAAATAATTCATTATTTTCTTAATTAAAACAAATCTGGCTTTACATGTTTCAAAACAATGAAGGCTAAAAACCATTTACAATACAGATTCAGGTCTCAAAGCTTCAATCCCACACATTTCTAGCTACCCATCACACATGTCTGTTGTATGAACGCTCCAGTCACACGCTCAGTACTGACTGTACATACTTTGAATCAATGTTTGGTCTTTACATCTGTGAAACAGGTCTTTCCTAGTTTCAACATACCGCTGCATTCCTGCTCTGAAGCAAAGGCTTTGTGTTTCGAATCAAGAGCCTATGGTCTGGATCCATAGTATATGGCCTCTTCTTGTTACTCTTTTCCTTTTCTTCATCCTCAGAGTCATAGAAATTCTTTTCGTTGTCTTCTAGACCATCGTCCTGTGAAGAAAACAAATCCCACCCCAAGATTAGGTGAGACTGTGAACAGCCAAGACATTACACAGCCAAAGAAAGTATTCCTTTGAAAACATCTGCAGTAATAGGCTGGAGAGAAGCTCAATCCACAAAGTGCCTGTCTTGTAGGCTAAGGGCCTGAGTTCAGTCCCCAGTATCCATATATGCAAAAAATCAAGGGTGAAGCACTCAGTTTCTATGGCTGGACTATAAGCAGTAGCTTAAAACCTTAAATCAAAATTAATCAAACATATTTAAACTCTACCTGAAAATAACACATAATAAAAATGCTTTTTTAAACTCTAACTACAGAAAAATACAGCTGGCAATAAAATCCTAAAATGCTCATAAATATTTCTTTTAATAAGCAATTATTTGTTATGTTTCTTCTTCATTATTAATATATTTTATTAGAGTATGATTATATTACTTTAATGAAAAACATATTTTAATACATTTTTTAAATTAAAAAACATTTAGGATTGTGGTAGTAATCTTAGTTAAAAAATTTCAAAGGAGTAATTTTTCATTACTATTTTCCCACACAATAATCAAGATGTTATAGAGCTATTTAAATTTTTTCTAAAAACACTTATTAATTCTTACAATTTCCTAAAATAGAAGGGAGAACTTGAAACAACATTTATATGTGGCCCAGAGAAGTCAAAAAGTTAAATATCTCTACTTTAAAGTTTTAATAAGGGACAATAAGATTTTAAAAAGAAAGAAAAACAGCTGCCTGTAGGTGAAACAACTGACTCCACTTATTAAAGACATATTTACCTCAAAATCCTATTACATGTTTACAAAATTTCAGTTTGGTTCTTTCTTTTATGGTCTTCTTTCAGCAAGAGACTTCCTATGTATCTCAGACTGACCAAAATCTGGTAGTCCAGCTTCAGGTCTACTACGGTTACAGATTTATACCTGGCTGCATGTATCTGTACCAACTACTGCTCCCTATGGAATCCAAACTGTGGAAGAGGGGCCGAGAGAAATGAAAAGGTCGACGTCACAAAGCTCAGTACATGACTACGAGGCAGGAACTAATGCCCAACAACAGGTTTAAACTGGGATTGGCTGTGGATGTGTCTTTTGAGACTTTTAACTAGAGAACAGACAGTGGCACAAACTGGATGTCAAATACATATGGCCAGCATGGGTGTACGGAGTCAGGGCCAGCAAGGGTGTACGGAGACAGGACAGGGCCAGCACGGGTATACGGAATCAGGGCCAGCACGGGTGTACGGAGACAGGGCCTGCACGGGTGTACGGAGACAGGGCCTGCACGGGTGTACGGAGTCAGGGCCTGCACGGGTGTACGGAGACAG
>NC_022021.1:6107896-6119661 GCF_000317375.1 Microtus ochrogaster
CAGGGCCTGCACGGGTGTACGGAGACAGGGCCTGCACGGGTGTACGGAGTCAGGGCCTGCACGGGTGTACGGAGTCAGGGCCTGCACGGGTGTACAGAGCGGGCCTGCACGGGTGTAAGGAGTGTAGGGATAAGTCCCGCCCCTTAGGGGGCGTGTTCGCCTCGGGCTAATGTTTGCCTATAAATTTGGCGAGCGTGCTCCCAGCCGCTTCTTCAGCTTTCCTGGTCTCCGCAGGAACGGTTGTTCTGTAAGTCTATTTCGCCATTAAAGCTGTATATATATTTTTACAATCTGTCTGCATTCGTTTACACCGTTACAACGGAGACAGAGCCAGCATGGGTGTACAGAGTCAGAGCCAGCATGGATGTACAGAGACAGGGAAAGCACGGGTGTACAGAGACAGAGACAGCACGGATGTAAGGAGACAGGACCAGCACGGGTGTACAGAGACAGGGCCAGCACGGGTATATGGAGTCAGGCCAATGTCAGTGCTGCAGCATTACCAACCTTTCCCTGTTGTCACTGTTTGCTGTAACACTTGACAGAAGATGTGTATTATAAAACTTCTATGGAGATTAAGTTCACTTAGTGAAGCTTATCCAAGGGCTCAGTCTCCAGCACAAATCAGCACTGAGAAGCAGAGACTCTGTATGCAGAGCTCTGAAGAGCAAGTGCTTCTTGTGTACAGTACCCAATGTAGCATGCAGTTGCTACAGCAGCCTGCACTGGGCAGACCATAAAATAAATACAGTTCCTATGCTTAAGAAATTAAGGCGTAAAACAATTTTTATAGAAACGTCAGATTTAATCTTTATGTCACTTTTATATAAGGGTAATAATTTTGGCAATCAATTACAGAGTTAATTAAATTTGTCAATCTTTAAGAAAAACTGAACTTGACTGACAATACTTTGTGACACCGCTGACCCATCAAGTGGGGAAAGATTCGTGGTATCTTAAAGATAATAAATAACATACTTAACTAAGTAAGTGGAGGTTCAAAGTTGTTACACCTCTGACATCACTGAATAGTTGAAAGACAGTCATTCTTTGTTAAAAGTTATATGAGTGGAATGAATCTTACTTTTCCATATCCAGGAGCAGAAAAGCTACTTAAACAAGCAAGGGAAACAAGCTATATTAAGAAAGATAAATGGTCTGTCTGCTTAAGAGTAAAAACAAATGAGTTTGAAAGACCTTAAAATGAACTTTATAAAAAGAAATTGCCAAATGTTCTAGTTAGGATATTACCCTTTTAAAAACATAAAAAAATAAACCAATTCTAACACACCTCCACTCATACTGAAAGGCACCGTGTCATAAATGATCTATTTTTAGTAGAACTGCTTGATTTCCAGAGCTTCCTCTACAATATGGAATACACTTGTGAGCTGGAGAGTGAAATCAACTCCAGTGTATGCATGTGTTAATGGAGCACTAAGCAGAAAGGGTTCTCCCATACACCTAAGAGAGCTGTGATGGAAGCCCCTCAGTATTACCCCACACACGAAACCTGAATCAGAGTACACTGTGCATATTAGTGTAGTCCTCTTTGTATGCTGGTTTCTCAGTCTATAGATAAAGGGGGTAACAAAGAAAAAGAAACTAAGCTATACGTTTCAGGGTCAAGAGGCAAGGAAAGAAAAGCACAGTTTACAGGTGCTTACCCCAAAGACATTCAACACACATTCAATTATTGGGCTACAGAGATGGCTCAATAGGTAAACACTTATGGTTCAACCTTGTGGGTCTGAGTCTGGATCCCCACAGCCCACAGAGGCTGGATGTGGTAAAGCACACCGGCAACACCAGCACTGGCGGAACAGACAAGAGATCCAGGGCTCACTGGACCACTTGTCCAGCCACAACAGCACACGTCAGGCACAGGGAAAGATTCTGCCTTTAAAAAGGCTATGGTGGGACTCTAGGGATGGCCCAGATGTTAAGAGCACAAACTGCTCTTAAAGAGGAACCAGGTTTGCTTCCCAGCACCCAAATGGTAGTTCACAACTGTCTCCAGCTCTATTTCCAAGAGATCCAATTCCTCTTCTGGCCCCTAATGGCATTGTACAAGTATAGTATACGTATGTATGTACACGTACACACACACACACACACACACACACACACACGTGAAACGCTCATACACATAAAAAATAAATTTTTATAATGTGGTAGTTTGAAAGAAAATAGGCAGCAAAGGAAATGGCGGCACAGTTAGGCTTTGATGGAGGAAGAGTGCCACTACGGGGGTGACCTCTGAGTCCATATGCTCAAGCTATGCTCAATGTCACAGTTCACTTCCTATTGCCTGTGGATCAAGATGTAGAACTCTCAGCCTCGGCTCCTTCTCCAGTACCATGTCTGCCTGCATGCTGCTATGGACCACCATGATGATAATGGACTAAACCTCTGAAACTGTGAGCCACCGCAATTAATATTTTCCTTTATAAGAGTTGCTGTGATCATGGTGTCTCTTCACAGCAACAGAAACCCTAACTAGATGTATAACTGAAAAGGTAATTAACGAAAAAAAATTCTAACATCAAATTCTTGCCTCCATGTACCCCATGAGAGAGTATACTTGCACACACATGTGTACTCATGAAAAATACTTAAAGGATTCAATCAATATACTACACGTGTTTCTGTTGAAGGAGCTTAACTTTTATTCAATTGTGATTTGAACGAGAATGGTCCCCACAGTCTCATATATTTAAAAGTTAGGTCCTTAGTTGGTGTAACTGTTGTGGGAAGGATTAGGAGACACGGCCTTCTTACAAGTCACTGGGGGTGAGTTTTGACATTTCCTAAACCCATACCATTCAGTGTGCCTCTCTCTGCCTCATGCCTGTGGATCGGACGTAAACTCTCAGTTACTGCTCCAGTGCCGGCCTGCCTGCTGCCTTGCTCCCTGGCATGATGGTTATGGACTCACCCTCCAAGCAAACCCTCAATTAATGCTTCCTTTTACAAGTTGTATGAGAGAGTTATTTAAAGATTATACAACAACAACTGAGGTTGGAGAGATAGTTCAGTGGTTAAGAGCACTGAATGACCTTCCAAGACTGGGAAAGACTTTGAGCACTCACAGGGAGGCTCACAATAGTCTGTTATTCCAGTTCCAGTGGATCTGACTCTCTTCTGCCAAATATAGGCACCAGGTACACACATGGTTCACAGACATATAGGCTGGCATAACACCCAAACACATAAAAAGTAAAAAATAAATTAATAATAATAAAAGATAATATGACTATTGCTGTGTGTTCTGGTGTGTACCTGTAATCCCAGCATTCATGAAGCGGAGACAGGAAGAGCCCAAGTTCAATGACAGCCTGGACTACAAAGTTAAGACCTTGTCTCAAAACAGACAGACAAAAAGAAGAGGAGAAGATAACAGAAGGGAACACTGGCAGAGGTGTTGTTAGGTGCCTCTGGAGAGGAACGAACGGTGAAATAGGGTGCCACACACAACAGAAGTCAAGGCCAGCAATTCCACACCTAGAGAAAAGAAACCAAGGAAACACAGAAAGACCTGTGGCCCTAGTGGCCCACAGGCAAAGGTTACAGCTTGTGCTCCCAAGACCCAGGATCCAAGCATCAGCAAGCCAACTTTCTGATTACCAGGACAGAAAGCCTACGTGCGTATAAAGGCATTTGTGGCATTAACACATAGACAATTATTAAAACTCTGTGTGACTTTTCCATGAATCTGTATCACAAAAGTAAAGAAAGTAACCCTCAATGACAAAGATACACATAGGAAGTGCTTGGGGACACTGTGACCCACTGTCTACACTTACTTTGACAAGTATCGAGAAATTTAGGTGAGCCGGGCAGTGGTGGCACACACCTTTAATCCCAGCACACAGGAGGCAGAGGCAGGTGAATCTCTGTGAGTTTGAGGCCAGCCTGATATACAATAGCTAGTTCCAGGACAGCTAGGGCTATTATACAGAGAAACCCTGTCTCAAAAAACCAAAACAATAAATAAGTAAATGAATGAATGAATGAATCAACGAATAAATAAATAAACAAAAGCTACTCACTGATTTCCTTCTGCAAGCCATATAATCAGCTTGTTATTTAACAGAGATATCCTAGAATTATCAAAGGGAAAAAATTTCAAGTTACCGAGCATGGCCCTGAGCCTGTCCCAGAATCCATTCAAAAAGTTTGTTTTGTTTTTACCTCATTTTATCACATATCTCTATCTAGGACAGACCTGGGAGTTCCCTAATCAGCCATGTTTGCTAATGTCAAGTTCCGTTTAAAATTTTTTTACATAAGAAGTTGGGGTAAATATGGACTTCCATCTCTGACAGCCAGAATTTATATTACAGTATAGACATCAAAAAGGAAATTAAATAAGCTTATGTTTCTAATAAGCAGCATAAAGCACTAAAGGCACAGAATTTAAGGAAACACCAAAGGATGAAAAGTGGGCGGGCGGGGGGCGGCTCAGTGAGGAGTCTCAGCAGGTCCTGTGGACTGCCCTCATGAGCTCACTTCTCAGATTCCAATCTGAGAGACTCACAACCACTCAGAGTCCTAGCTCTGAAATACACAACACCTCTGGCTGCCAAAAGCCCTGGCACCCACAAGCTCACACCCCAACACAGACATAATTAAAAAAGAAAATCAAATCTTTTTCCCAAAGAAGAGGAGGGCACTTGTTCCCCAGAACATTAGACTCAGAAAACTTATTTCATATACTACTAATGGCTTCAAGCACTTTTGAAGGTCACTGTGAACTGCTGTTTTTAATGTGAACGTTTTCATAACAGATTTTATAAAATGGAATGACCCAGCAACTTAGATAAAAACAGGTAAGTACTACAAATTAAGAACTTCCAGCCTACAGTGTAACTTTTTCTCCACATACCAGATACCTACTTAAGATATCAAATACACTGCATTGTAGAGTTGGAAAGAGGCCCGGTGGCTAGAGCACTCGCTGCTCTTGCAGAAAGAGGACTCCAGCTCATGACCGGCGTTCCTGGGATCTGATGCCCTATTCAGGCCTCCGCAGGCACCAGGCTCATTTATAGTATTCATACATACACACAAGCCAAACACACATGCATGCATGCACACGCACAAAATAAAAGTAAATAAATCTTTAGAGGACACTGTATCATAATCAAAATAAACCATTTCAATATTTGGGATATCCTTGATATCCAGAAAATTTTTCTCAGAACACTTTTAGTTTTTACTTAATCTAATATCATTCTGTGTGTAATGTGTGTGTGTGTGTTAAAAGCCAAAATTTAAATATTATTTCAAAACTACAATCTTCTCAATATTGTATGAAATTGGTGTGAAGAATATGGTAGACTACTGTTTCCAGCACCCCATCTCATTATATAGATCTTCATGGATTTCCTAAGGCTGAGAAGCTGTTTCAGAAGAAACCATGTGTTTGCTTAGGCATGGCTCCTCTAGCTACTCAGCCCTTTACAATGGTTGAGAGCTTTCAGAGGGTGTATAATGGAACTCTAGCTAAAAAGAAATAATGAAGTATGGGGTCAGCGAGGCTCAGAGGGATATGTGGAAAAACACAAAGGCATCTGACCTGGAGCTGAGCTTCCAGACAGAATGCCTTGGCTGGACAAACTCTCTCAAACCGTTCCAAAAACCCAGCCCTCAAAAGGCGCTGAAGAAGAATCAGAGGCACTCAAATCTAAGGTGCACTCAGCATGGTGCATGCCTACAGTCTCTGCATTTGGAAGACAGAGGTCAGACAGTCTCAGACTCAAGAACACCCTGGATTATATTAAGAGGTTCCAGTCCAATCTCACTCAGTATCAAAACAAAATCAGCAAAGGACTGGAGATGCAGCCAGCTCAGTGATCAAGGACTTACTCCCCAAGTATGAGGTGCTGGTTTAACCTTAGAAGCTGCCACCAAAACAAACAAAAAAAAAAAAAAAAAAAAAAAAAAAAAAAAAAAAAAGAAAGAAAGAAAAGAAAAGGAAATTAATAAGTAAGTGAAGTTTGCCCATAGAAAAGTAAAACTCAGAGGCGTGAGACTTTAGTAAATATACACCATTCCCTAGTCTTACATAAAAATGAGAGGAAAAAAAAACCTACCTATGGGGTGGCATGTAGTGATATTTTATTTGTGTTTTAATAAATAAAGCTTGCCTGAAGACGAGAGCGCAAGGGCAAGCCACTGGAGGCCAGGGAGTAGTGGCACACAGCTTTAGTCCCAGTAGTTGGGAGACAGAGGCAGATGGATCTCTGTGAGCTCAAGGCCAGCCAGAAACAGATTTTGGTGGCTCCTACCTTTAATCCCAGTGTTTGGGAATCACACACCTTTAATCCCAGCACTAGGGAGGTAGAGACAAGTGCGAAATGACTGGGTGGAGAGAGGAACATAAAGTTCCAGGAGCTCACTGGAGTGTGGAGTCAGGTTTGGTGGAGACACAGTGCAGCCTAGGCAGTCTGAGGATCGCCCCTTTGGTCTGAGAATTGGTAGAGGGAAAATATCTCTCTAGTGGCTTGGCTGTTTTGCTTTTCTGATCTTCAACTTGAACCCAATATCTGTCTCTGGGATTTTATTATTTGTGCTACAGTGGCACATGGCTTCAATCTCAGTACTTAGGAGGTAGAGGCAGGAGGATCTCTATAGATCAGTCTGGTTTACAAATCAAGTTCCAGGACAGCCAGATTACACAGAGAAACTCTGTCTCAAAAACCTAAAAATAAACAAATAAATATAGAAATAAAAATACAGAATAAAGATATTTGCTGATGAACAAAATTTAAGAATTCACTGTTGTCAGGAAATAGTAAATATGTGCCTTATTTAGAAATTTTAAAAGTAATTACATCATCTGGGCGATGGTAGCATATGCCTTTAGCACTTGAGAGGCAAGGGTGGTTGGATGTCTCGGAGTTCAAGGCCAGCAGGGTGTGCACAGCAAGTTTTGGGACAACTGGGGTTACGCAGAGAAACCACGTCTCAAACAAAACAAAACAAAATACTTAATTACAACCACAGAATCACACACAAAGAACATGAAGGAACTCAGGCATGGAGAAGAAAACAAGAGAAAACTATAAGCCTTGCAATAGTATTAAATTTAAATAGTACAGGGAGCAGAGAGTTAGAGCTGGATATCAAAAACTGTCAAATATTAAATAAAAGATGTTTAAAGACAAGTACATATTACTTGAATAAAATTAAAAACACTTGAAAAGGACCCTTATAAGGGTCATTCAATCAGAACAAGCAATGAACCAAAGACTGGGATCCTCAGGCTGCATGTTTCATAACCAGGGGAGGAGAGCCCTGGCTTCACTATCAACCCCAGGTTCACAGGTCCCCAAGAAACTGTGTACGAAGCCCATGTCAGTTGTCTGCTGACACACAAACTTCTTTCATTTTTATTGAAAAAAACCCTATTCTACAATAAATCCTCAGCATTTTATTTTTAGTAATTCTACAGAATTAAAAATTAATAAAATCTACTAATAGTTCACTGGAAAGAAAAAAATTACAAAATTTGTTTTTTTTTAAGCTGTTGAAAAGAACCACACATACGCAACATGTATACAAGCTATGTTTATGTATACAGCATGTATTTTGATAGGTTTTTTTCTAACAACCTCTGGTAAAATATACATACTAAAAATGCTTAAGGAAAACTCCAACCTTAGGCCTATGCAAGGATCTATAAGTTCAAATACAGAAATACAGAGAAAGACAAAAGTAAATTAATCACTCCCAACTATCCAAATGATAGAGATAAATGTTACAAGAACTTCATCCCTGGCTTCATATTCTAAACGGTTATGGTGAATATTTACTTTTAAGTTTCAAATTACCAAAGTAAACAGTTTTGATAATTGCTAAATCTCCCATCTCCTAGCAATTTTAGTAGAACTGGATCGATAAATGAAAAGAATTCCTGTCTGGACCAAACAGTTTTATTCAGTATCAGCTTACAGGTAATGCGAGAACAGGGCTTAGCTTCCTTGGTTTTTTGTTTGCTTGTGCTTTTATTTCATTTTATTTTTAAATAACTCGTAAGAGAAGATTTGTTTGATCTGAAGAGAAACTAGAGTATTAAATCACTCTTAAACATTCACTTTGTTTTATATTTATTTTCAAAATAAATAAATTTATTTTCAAATCCATTATTTTTATAAATGCAATTTTATGTAAGAGATTTACATGCTCTTCCATAACAGGCCTCAATGACAAAGAAAATACTTAAATAATGTCATATCCTTGAAAATTATACAAACTTGACCTAGAATAGCCAACACAGACTGCAAAAGAGTAAGGTAAATTTAAGAAAATAAAAATGCAAATATGCATTTTAGTAGTCTCTTGAATTTATTAACCTAAAAGGTTTAATTTCCATTTTCCTGCATCAGCTTTATTTATAAAATGTCGTGCCCTATAAATATGCTGTTATTTTCTATAGTCAAGCACTCTCTTAACAAATCTTCTCATTAATATGTAAATTTAAAGTCAATCGGTCTTCTCTCTGACAGCCCCATGAATTCCTAGTACACTGTATAATCGGCTTTGACTTGGCATCCACTATTTATCATCAAAGATGTCAGTTAGAAAAATTATGGAAAATGCACTGCAATTGATATGACTGCAATCTACTTTGTCAAAACTTAATTGTTCCTCAAATCGTACATTTACATATAAACAGCCTAAATACTGATCTATAATGATGCAAATAAACTAAATTAAAAATCTCTTCTGCCCCGAGGAAGCTTATCTGTATATGATGTGTTCATTTGAAAACTGACTGACAAAAGTATGCCCATCAGCTCATCTCAAACACTATTTCTAATAATTTTCAATTCCTAAAAGCTAACATTTTACTACCCTTCAAGAATATTAACATAAACAGAGGGCTTTGGAAATAGCTTTGTGGGTAACAGCACTTGTACAAATATGAAGGCCTGAGTCTGAACCCTCCACACCCACGTAAAAAGCCTTATGTGCTCACTGGGTGCTAGCCTCTCCCCAGGTGCAGCGAGAGATCAGATCTCAGTGAAACAGGTGGTGTTGAACAGTGGTTTTTCTGGCCTACACATCCACCACGTGTATGCACACATTACAGTTAAAGGAAAACAGTATTTTTTTTCCTTTGGAAAGCATATTTAATTACAGATATCATCAAATCGAGCACCAGAGACTAGGGTCTCTGAGGTTAGCTTTGACAGGAAACAACAAACAGGAAACTCAAACCACATTCAAGTCAATAGGTAATGTAATATAAAGGAAAGAATGACAGTCCTGAATATCGCATAACTGTTTCTAGATTTACCTTTTCTAAACAGCATGCTTAGCTGAACTGCTAAAACCTGTGTGCCTCAGTATCTTTATCTGTAAGTAGAATGAAAATTCTGACTGCCCAAATGGTGGCTTGAATGAGAACGGCCATATGTTTGAAATCTTGGTCCCCAGTTGGTGGCACATTTGGGAAAGATTAGGAGGTGTGCCCTTGTTGGAGGAGGTGTGTCAATGGGGGTGGCTCTGGGGTTACAAGAAGCCCATGCCATTCAGTTATTCTCTGTCTCGTGCCTGTGTCTCAAGATGTAAACTCTCAGTTACCGTTCCAGCACCAAGCCTGCCTGTTGCCATGCCCCCTGCTATGACGGTCATGGAGTCTAATCTTGGGAAACCATTAGCCCAAAATAAACTTTTTTCTCTAAGTTTGGTCAGGGTCTGTCTACTCCCTAATACCAACTTCTGCTTAGTACTATCTCTTGCGGTGGTAGGACACCACAACCACAGAAACCTTGTCATTACACAAGAAAGTACAGCAAATGATTAGAGTACTATTCTTCACATTGTCTCTTAATACGAAAGGGAAACCAAAATCTCTGATATAACTTCTAAGTTGATATGTTAATTTGGTGACACTTTTTTCTTAGAACTAAAATGCCCTTGATTTATGGAACAGTTGTATTTGCACAGCATTTATGGGAGTGATTACGGCCTATGGATGAACGTGAATGAGGTACTCAAAGAAAGCATTCTTCCTCCACGATTCCAGGAAAGCCAGTCACTAACTCAGTACGCATTTGAAGTAGTGCTCTACTGTGTTACTCTACTCTATTATAACCTTAGTTATTATAAAAAAATAAAAACTAACTATAAAAACATTTAAAACACTGGGCGGTGGTGGCACAGGCCTTTAATCCCAGCACTCAGGAGGCAGAGGCAGGCGAATCCCTGTGAGTTCGAGGCCAGCCTGGTCTACAAAGCAAGTTCCAGGACAGGCTGCAAAGCTACAGAGAAACCCTGTCTTGGAAAACCATGAATGAATGAATGAATGAATGAATCAATGAATCAATGAATGAATCAATGAATGAATGAACAAACGAAGCTTTTAAAACAGCTTCTGAAATGGAAAGCAGATACAGAGCTGCAAATGTATCAGTTTCTTTCAACAGTGACTAAATTGTCTTTATGGGTGTTTGTTTTACTATGCACTTTCATTTTAATTATGTGTATGGGTATATAGACAGGGTTTCTCTGTGGCTTTGGAGCCTGTCCTGGAACTAGCTCTGTAGACCAGGCTGGTCTCGAACTCACAGAAATCCGCCTGCCTCTGCCTCCCAAGTGCTGGGATTAAAGAAGGCGTGTGCCACCACTGCCCGGCAGTCTAGCAACTTTTAAACTAAATCAAAATCCTACAGAAGCACAAATACCTGAGCTTCTCACTCAGTGTATCTGCAGCAGTCAGCACCAAGATAGATGCACGCAGGTTAGAGAAAGGAGTGCGGTATGGACATGACTCAAGTCTTGACACACTCAAAGAGCAGTTTTGCACAGAGCTGCATCATGACTACTACAGCAAGAACTGAATACATCTTTTTCTCCCAAAGGTTATTGCAAACTATTAAGAAAACACAAGTTGCAACCCTAATATTATGGCATGCTGGGCTAAACAAGACGCGCAACTAGAACTTAAGAAAAGAGTCATTGTTCCATGGATCGATGTAAACTGACAACATCTTACATTAATAAGTAAAGTTAGGTTTTTATCCATAGTAAAATTGTAACTCCTAGCATAACTGAAATTAAATAGCCACCAACAGTTGCCTCTCAAGGGTCAACAAGAGGTTAATATGAAAAAACCAAAAACATTTTTTTTTTTTGGATTTTCGAGACAGGGTTTCTCTGTAGCTTTTGGTTCCTGTCCTGGAACTAGCTCTTGTAGACCAGGCTGGCCTCGAACTCACAGGGATCCACCTGCCTCTGCCTCCCGAGTGCTGGGATTAAAGGCGTGTGCCACCACCGCCTGGCTCAAAAACATTATTTTTATATTTTACACTACACTAAAAGTACTTCTGTAACTTTAAAAAAAAAAAGACTATCATTTAAACTAATGGAAATTTCCAACTCTGTCTAAATGATTTCCTTACCTTCTTTTCTTTAAGGCAGAGCATTATGTCTCAAAGGAAATCAAAGCAAGCTGCACCAAGAAAGAAAACACCTTTTCTGTCAAACCCTCAGTTCCAACATCCTAGCCCTCCCACAGCCACACTCCGCTCATGTGTGCGTCACACACGGCGCCCACACACAGCACACCCACCCACACCGCATCCAGCACACTCCACCCACCCACACTCTGCCCACCCACACTGCATCCAGCACACTCCACCCACCCACAGCACACCCACCCACACCGCATCCAGCACACTCCACCCACCCACCCACACTCTGCCCACCCACACTGCATCCAGCACACTCCACCCACCCATGGCACACCCACC
>NC_022021.1:6120016-6122092 GCF_000317375.1 Microtus ochrogaster
GGCACACCCACCCACACTGCATCCAGCACACTCCTCCCACCTATGGGACACCCACCCACACTGCATCCAGCACACTCCTCCCACCTACGGCACACCCACCCACACTGCATCCAGCACACTCCACCCACCCACACTCTGCCCACCCACACTGCATTCAGCACACTCCGCCCACCCACAGCACACCCACCCACACCGCATCCAGCACACTCTGCCCAGCACATCTGAAAAGCCCTGTATCAGTCTGGAAATCATAGGGTCTATGATGATGCCATGGTCAGATGGATGAGTGACAAAGAAACAATCAACAAAGTCCAATTCTAGTACGTTGAGATGGTAATAAGATTATCTTCTCACAGGAACTAATGCTCATGGAACTAACATGCAAAACACCCCCACACACAGACACAAAATGCAGCCCCTTCCTCTTCAAGTATGTAACAACAGCAGAAACACACATGTAATTATAGAATTTAACTTATCTTTGCTTTTGTATATGGTTTTACTAATTTCATATAAAAAAGATGAAATAAAACTCCAAGAGTGAAAGACGAACTACAAAACTCTAGTTTTAATACTTAGTTACAGACTTTTAGAAGATTCATGTATCTTCTATCTTCTATCTGCTAACAAGACAGAAGGTCATTTGTACAGAAGTGCTGAGGTGAATAATAAGAAAACAGCAGTTAAAAGCTCCAACATGAACTCTCTGCTTATGCCCAATCAACTCCCTGACAGGGGCTGGCTGAACAAACAGACACACAACTGCTGACACTGGCATCCAGTGGCCATGGGATTGTCATCATGACATGCTGCTTCATTTAGTGAAACAGTCTTTCAAACTGGACTCTGGTCAATAATAAATCAAATTAATTTCATAAGATAGAAACGTATACTAGTAGCAAAATTTTGCTGATCTGAGTCATATATAGCATAAGTTACTTTTTGAAAATATATTGTAAAAATGCAACAACTTTACTTACAATAAAGTTAAAGGGCTTCACAAAGAGACCTTGTCTCAAAAAATATGTAAAACTTCAAGCATGAAAAGAGCTAGGAGGATACAGTTAAATGGCAGACTCATTTTCTACCTGTGCAAGTCCAAGGTTCAATATACAATGTTCCCCAAAGCAATCAGAAAGAAAGAGAAGACCAAACAGACACGTAGCCTTCAAGGAGATAAAAACATAAAAATGTTTTAAATATCTTTAATAGTAAAAAGAAAGTCAATGTAAAAAAATTTATGAAATGTTTTATAAAAATCTATTATGAGAATATTCCCACATTTATGGAATTTCACTAACATTTTTCTCTCACATTAATATTATTTTTAGTTTAAAAAAGCAAGATGTTCTAAATGCTGCATAGTTAGTTGGGTAGCACTCACAACTGACTTTTCAAGTTTGTAATATTGGGGCTGGAGAGATGGCTTATGGATTAAGATTGCCTGCTGCTGCTATTCCAGAGGAGCTGAGTCTGGTTCCCTGCACCTAAACAGGGTGTCTCACCTGTAACTTAATTCTAGGGAATCCACAACCTCTTCCGATCTACTCAATGACCCCCCCACACACATGCACACACTCACATTGTGAAGACACATACACACACATTTGTGCACATACACACGCAAACATACACGTACATTGTAAAAACACACATGCATGTGCTACATATACACACATGTATATGTACACACACGAACATGCATGCACATACACGAACACATAAGCAGATGTGCACACGCATGTAGACACACATGCACACATACACAGAAATATAAAAAATACTGCATTAAAAATAAAATGTCAAGCCAAGCAGTGGTGGCGCATACCTTTAACCCCAGCACTCAGGAGGCAGGTAGATCTCTGTGAGTTTGAGGCCAGCCTGGTCTACAAGAGCTAGTTCCAGGACAGGCTCCAAAACCACAGAGAAACCCTGTCTCGAAAAAAGAATTTTTTAAAAAAGTAAGATTTTGTTGTTTTTCAAAGCCATCAGTTTCAAAAAGATGGAGACAGAATCCATACTGAAGAGTGCTCCCTGAGTATACAGCTTAGACTCTGAATTATTGAACTGTGGTTA
>NC_022021.1:6122192-6127496 GCF_000317375.1 Microtus ochrogaster
CAGCCTGGTCTACAAGAGCTAGTTCCAGGACAGGCTCCAAAACCACAGAGAAACCCTGTCTCGAAAAACCAAAAAAAAAAAAAAAAAAAAGCAAGCAAGCAAGCAAACAAACAAAAATAAGATGTTAAAAGATAATTTTGCGCTCAGAATGTCCTTATACAAGTTTAAAATTTTGTATATGATTCTGCCAAGAAACAGTGAGTGAGCTCTATTACAAACTATATAATACAATTAAAAATCCTAAGTCTCCTTGTGAAGAATATAATAAATGTCTAATATTAATCTGCTAAAGAAACTAAGTTAGTTTCATAGAATATTGATTTCACACACTTTAAGTAAAAGTGAACATAGACATGCTTTTAGAAGTATAAAACTGGAGGAAAGAAGTGTAAACGTTCAACAGTATTTTATGTATAAAGTCTAGAAATCAGCCACCCAAGGTGTAAACTCATGGTACAGAGTCACATTACTTACTTTAGCAAACTGGTACATAAGAGAGATGGGACTAAAATGGGTAAAATCAACTACAAATAATAAACAAGCCCTGAACTTGGAAATGCCACATGAACCTTGAACAGGTACCTTTTGCCAGGTATCACACGAAAGGTTTTACACAGTGCACCTTTATTTGGGAGTCAGCTGTGTCAAAGTGACTGACAACGCCGGATCTCGGTTCCTTCCCTGCTCTTCCCTGGCTGCACAGTCTGCAAAGTTAGCCTGCTCCCTCAGTACACACCATAGGCAGGAGGCCAGTCAGCACTCACCTCTCTCCAAGGACTGACGAACTGTGTCCGAGCGTATCGAGTTAGCATGTGGATTATGACAACCTGCCCCCACTCCTCGACATCTACCAGTAGGTTACAAAGCTTGCGGTAATTCCTGTGGATCAGATCGATTCTATCCGGGCACACTTCTTCAAAAGCCATCACCACACTGCCAGCTACCAGCTGAGAAGAAAGAAAGAGTGACTCATTGAAATACACACAGTCCATCCAAGATCCTACTGGGGTACTGCACTAGCACAGTCATGTCAGGACAATGTGAAAGCTTTAGTCATTCACTTAAACCGAGTAATAAAAAAAGTACCATTTTCTTGAATAATACTCCTGTAATTAGTATGGAAAAAGAATCTTCTTCTGAAGAGAGATAAATTCAGTTTGTTTTACTTTTATTGGGTTAAATTCTAATAATTGCTTGTAAATGTGTTTAATATTAGTAATTCAGTTTTGGGATTTTGTTTGTTTGCTTTATTGTTGTTGTTGTTGTTGTTTGGTTTTTGGAGAGAGGGTTTCTCTGTAAAACAGCTCTGGTTGTCCTGGAACCTGCTTTGTAGAGCAGGCTAGCCTCAAACTCACAGAGATCCATCTGCCTCTCCCTCCCAAGTGCTGGGATTAAAGATGTGTGCCACCACCACCCAAACTTAAATTGTAAAGATGCTTTCTTAGCTTGTAGCAACATTCAAAAAGAGATTCAAGACAATAACAAAGATCCCACTGTCCGTTTAAAGTAAAAATAGCAGTGATTCAGCATTTACATTAGAAAGTACACAAAGAACTTAGTGTTCAATGCAAAAACACCTCCAAATCTCACACATTTTAGTCCATTTGTTTTACCAATATAATTTATTTTCAAAGACAACACAGTGACTGAAATGCTAGTATATCATGCATAAAAATCAGAATAACGTATTGCCAAAAGGGGGCAGCTTCCCCGAGGCCAATTAATGAAATCACAAATGTAGACTTCTGAATAGTTATGCTCTTACAAATCTTGGGTGAAACTAAGGTTCCTTCAGTATAAAGGTACAAGGCAAGCAGAATATTTAATATACAGATTCTTCTAAATGTATACCATATATACATACAGTTAGCCAACAGTGTAATACGATTTTGAAAAAAATGAATTAATATATTCTTCTAAACACTAGGGATTTTCCTTTTAGTATCTAAAATTTCCCCAAGGACTAAAAATAAACAATTAAATAGAAATATAACTTATTGAAATGGTACTTTTTGAGAAATATTAGCTACAATGATATTCATATTTCAAGTGTTTGTCCCTCTACTTGGTTACCATTTACTTTATTAACATGCAACCAACAACACAATTGAAAGAAAACAGCTCAGAATATAGACTTGCTATTATGCTAAACAAGTTGCAAGTCCTGCGGGGATTTTCTGAATTACCAATCAGTATAAACGTGAAGCCGCATTTATTGACTCCAGCCCAACCCATGTACTGGTGCCTGATGGTCCCAGCATGTATTCACCTCAGTCGAAAAAGCAAAGAATTGATTATTTGTGTGAGCTAAATAAAAATGTATTATACATCTAGTTTCCTATTTGCTATTGATATGGAAAGCAAGTTAAATGCATGTTTTCAATGCCACATTTTGATATGTACTGCATCAATTACTCTTCAAATATATTTGCAGCAACTTACAACCTGTGATTATGAGATTAAAATTAACAAATTAAAAATATCTTAAATTAACCAATTTAGAACATCAACTATGGAATAAATTACTATTTATGAGTTATAAACATGTACATATATTTTATATACAAATCCACAATTACTATCATTATATATAATAACTGCTATAATAGTAAACTACAAAAAGGAGGTATTTCTTAGACTAATCTATGAACCTGAACTCATTTTCATTTTTTAGATGCTATATAAAATCAAGGTTTTTTTTAAATTATTAAGTATTTTATTTCAAGTGATTAGACATCAAACAATGAGATGGAAAATCAGTTGCTGCAGGACATTAAATTTATCACGCCACAACAGCAAGCATGTAACTGTAGGGCACTAAAACACCCTAAACACCCAAGGGTCCCAGGAAGGAAGGAAAATCATCATTTAGGGACAAATAAGGCTCGAGGAAACACTACAGATAGGAAGGATGTGAAAAGAGCATCATCACAAAATACCACTGGTCGTTCCAATCACTTCATTGTGTTGTTTGTTTGTTTTAAACAATCTGAGATTTTGATAAACACCAGCAGAAGAATTGATCATTTAGGTCTATTAAATGTTCAATATCCATAAAACATTCAGAATTAAAATAAAATGGTCTAATCAGATTTCAAAACCAAAAATATTGGTTTCCAAAAAACAAACAGTTAATTTCCATCTCACTGTGTCAATAGCAGCTCTTCACACCGTGGGAATAAATCAAGCCAACAAAACCGCAATGAGCTCATCAAATCCAAACACAGCTTTCCATTTATGTATTTTTTATATTAAAGCAATAAACGTGGTTCATTTATCTCCCCTTGGTTGCCACGTTTTTCTGTGCTGTTGCTATGAACTTCAGCCATTAGCTGTGCTCCAAGGTAAACTACATGAGCCATCAACAAAAGTGACATCCCATCTATGGAGTTCATATTTTCTCTAGATTATCTATGCTAGTTGACAAGCTGGTAATGAAAAAAATCACACTAAGCAAATGGTTCCTCTAATAACAATAAATTTTCTATAAAATTATGAAGGGTACAAAACGTTTCCTTGCATCTATTTTGTCATGAATTCTAATTAACATTACAAAAATCTGAGTGCTGGGTCATCACAAGAAGTGTATCACAGTTTGATTGATAAGATGGTATAAGTTAGCCAATGCTGCCAAGATTTTCTTCCCTTAAATTAATGGCCATCCAACCTGCTCTAATCATACAGCCCAAATGATATTCCCCTTCTTATTTCAATTTTCTTGAGGCATGGAAAATAGGAAAGATCAGTCATTTATCTTCTAATAGCTGGATAATAGATCTATCACAATAAAACATCTGCACAAACTCGGGGATGGGCTTTTCTCTTTTCCCCAGAACAGCGAGGCTTTTACCAGCATTGAATCAATAACTTAGAAAATGCTATCTTACTCCTACAATTTAGCTATGAACTATCAACCTATTCATTCAAAAGTAATCTACAGCTAAAATTAAGAAAACTTTGAGTCATCAAAAATACATAAACAACTCATCTTTTCAGAAAACATTAATATAATTTATCTTCCTGAGAAATTTAATCTCCATTAATACAATTTCTTTGAAATTAACTTGAAACAAACAAAAAACACAAGAAATAAGTACTACCATGCCTCTGAGGAATTCTAAATATCTGGTTCCATGTTTTTAATGCTTAACAAATATGAATTTCTAGATTTCAAAGAAAAATAAACAAGTGTTCTAGATTTAAGAATGCATTTATAATGGAACATTTGGAAAGGTTTATGGTAAAGTATATTATGCTAAACACACAAGGCAGATAAAAGTGGTATAAATCCAGAAAGATATTACAAAAATTACACTAACAAATACTGTAACCACTGATGGGAATGACAAAAATACAGGAAAAATATTCCACTCTAATTCCACCTACTGCACGTGTAAGCTTTCTAAGTATCTTTATAAACACAAAGACACCTTCAAACAATAGTTACCTAAATGACACTACCATGCTTGACCGGCTGTTACCATCATCGTGTGCCTGAATCCAAAGTGATTTCTTTTTAGGGAAAAACTGCATACTTGTCTTGCTGAGCCATATGCTTCTCACACACTAAAAGACCTTAGAGATCTCAATTTTAAAAAACCCTCCCTAGGCTAAGAAAAGCAACAGACGGTACCTCCCCAAATCAACAGAGCTTAAATAAAGTTTAAATATACTGACATCTTTCACAAACCAAACTTTCAGAAACATAAAACCATAATTATAATGGTCCCCATACTGTGCCAGTGAATAAATTCCTCAAAATGTGAAAATAATTAGATCAGCTCATTTGATTAGAAGAATTTTAAATTTATGTAATTTGTGATTCTTTATTAATTTTTTAAAAATATATTCTTTCACAATGCATACATATACACTGTGCTCTGAGAAAACACTCCCCATTGTCCTCTTATCCCACAAACCCCCTTCTCCCCAACAAATCCCACACATCTATTGACAAGTTTGTTGGGGGGGGGTGTCTATGATTCTTCATTTTTAGTGTTGATGTTAACATTATAAGTATGGGGAGAATGTACCTGTCTTCTCTCAATGAGTATTACACAGAGCCAATACAACAAGTTAATGAAAGTAGACATAAGAATATATAAAATATATGGATAGATAGACTGCATGTTTATAAGATATAATAGATATATATCTTTATATATCTATATAGATATATAGAGACAGATATAATGTAAAGATATAAGAATATATTTTTAATATTTCCACAGTAGAATATAATCACACAAAAGAGAAATAATCAATGAACATTTTTTTTTTTTTTTTTTTTTTTTTGGTTTTTCG